>NC_027750.1:50754682-50755303 GCF_000695525.1 Brassica oleracea var. oleracea | reverse complement strand
AACTAGCCGCGTTAAAACAGTCGGTCCTCGATATCAATTCTAAGATCCACCAGGTGACGACATCCGCGCCCCAAATCGAGCATGTACTCGCGGAATCTCTTCGCACACCCTTTACACAAAAGGTTACCGGCGTGCGGATACAGAAGATGGAAAAACTCCGTCTTCCAACCTTCAAAGGTCTCTTCGACCCTTCTACTCACGTCACGTCTTTCAACATAGCGATGCGACACACAAACCTGACCGAGGAAGACAAAGACGCCGGCTTTTGCCAACTCTTCGTCGAAACCCTAGAAGGCCCGGCCCTTACTTGGTTCACCGGCCTCAGAGAGAACTCCGTCGACTGTTTCCACGACCTCTCAACGGCTTTCCTTAAGAACTATATCATGTTCACCAACCCGGAAGCGACCGTGTCAGATTTGTGGAACCTCACTCACGCCAGCGACCAAAGTCTCCGCGACTTCATGGAGAAATTCAAAGCTATTGTCTCGAAGATTGATATTCCCGACCATATCGCCGTCGAATCTTTGATGAACACCTTGCACGTCGACTTCACATTCCGCCAGGATCTTTACCAATACCCGACCAAATCTGTCTCCGACGCCATCGCTCGCTCGCACAACT
>NC_027750.1:50753934-50754582 GCF_000695525.1 Brassica oleracea var. oleracea | reverse complement strand
TCAGCCCCAGCTGGGCCGCTATTATTGCGCTCAAATCAGGAAGAGTGTCCATCTTCTTCGCCTCAGTAATTTGTTTTTGGATGTCTCTCGGGAAGATGTCCAGTCGCTTAGCGCGAATGGGAAGAACAGTCGGAAGGTCGGATCTCCACTCTCCTGAAAACATAAGGCAGAAGGGTCAGGACGCGACAGAAAAACTTGCGACTAAAAGAGCACGGTCTAGAGGTGCGAGAGAACGTACTTCGAGCGATTCGATCTTTAAGCTCACGGATCTTTTCGACGGAGATCTCGGACCAACGATAGACTCGAAGCAGAGCGACGGCGCGAACACTCCTCAAGAAATCTTCGGGATAAGCTGGGGAGGTAGGATGGCCAACTGCATACAAAGCAAAAAAAATTGGTTGGTTAGAATCGACAAATCGCTTACGGTTCGCGACAGAATATTCTACCGCAAGAACGGTTCCAAAGAACTCGGTAATCATCTTGGGGAGGCTCCTCGAAGGCCAAGCTGTCGGACTTAAGGAAGAAGTAGGAGCGCTGCCAATTCTGCGTCTTATTCGGATGACCGGCACACACATTGCAGTTCGGTCGCATCTTCACCGAGTAAGTGCCGTCTTTCATGTCGGTTATCGAGGTCATCTCCTCGAACGA
>NC_027750.1:50745062-50753798 GCF_000695525.1 Brassica oleracea var. oleracea | reverse complement strand
AACTCGAGGCGCCATCATTAGGTCTATTCGGGCCCAAACGGGCCTCGAAATCCGCCCTAAAAACCCAGCGGACCCTCGCGACGTTTCGACTTCTCGGTTCATTTAAAAGAAAAAAAAAGAAAGGGGAATTCGAGGTGTCGTCATTAAGCCTAAACGGGCCTAAATGGGCCTTGAAACTCTCCCAAATGTCCAGCGAACCTTCGCGACGAACCCTTCCTGCGACACGACGACCAAAAGAAGAGATAAAAGCCCCTACTGCTCGCTTCCGAGAGAACAACGCTGTGCGACTCATCGACCAACCGTTCTAACCTTCCGACAGGCCTTCTATTCCCTCAAACCTCCAAACCTTAGAATCCATCACGAGCTGGAAAGCACTCCGCTCACTAATGGACTAGGGGGGACTTACTGTAGAGGATGGATTTGACCATCCCATAAGGCCCGAGGAATAGGAAGGCCTGGCCCGAATTAGGAAGAGCGACGGCTCGATCGGTCGGCTCGAGAGTCAGGTCTCTCGGTTTGACTCTTGAGTACTTTAGTTGATCATCATCGACTGAAGTACGTTCGGCTCAGCGGCTGCTCGGACGCCAACGGGCTTCTTGGCCCAGCAGAGGAGGCCCACCAAGATGGCGTAAATTAGGTCAAGGACGAGGCATCAGGACGTCTATATAAGGGAAAGGAGAGACGACGAGAAGAGGATCCGAAATCACTGACTAACACTTGGCGGCTAGATTAGGGTTTTCACCTTTGCTTCATCTCGCCGTTAGTTGTACTTTTCCGTAGCTTATTGAACCACCGGCTTCCTTTCTGTCGCACTCTCTTCTTTTCTCTTGTAACCGACTGAACGTTTTCTCTCCGACCATTAATAAGACGTCTTTGTTTAAACCCACATCTTATTTATTACCGTTTCTCGATCAAACAACGGGCATCACTATTATACTTTTTCGAGCGACTAAGCGACTCGTATGAGAAAAGTTTGCGTTGTAGCCATACGTATAAAACGTGATTCTGTTTTGAATTTTATAAAAATCCCTAGTTCTACAACTAAATGGTGTACATTTATGGTACTTTTTCGACATCGTTACATTTGTGGTACTAAATTATAAGTATCCTAGTTTATTTCATCGTTATGTCACAGAAAATTTTTATTTGTTTAATTTTTTACAAAAAAAAAAACTCAGAGAACGTGCCATAAAAGTAAGTATCCCACCAAAATAAATAAAAAGATATAAAAACAGTTGGAACTCTTCTATAGTATTATTATTTTTAAACAATTTATTTCTAGTTTAAATGTTAACTATTTTAATTATAAAATAAATTTTATCAAAATATTTTTTAATATTAAAAAAATAATATAATGATAATTTTAAATAATGGAGCTGCTCGTATGCATGTCTGTAAATTTTGGAGTCCGCATCTGTTCTTGTATGAAACACACAATAGTTTTTTTAGTTTACCGGTCTAAATGAATCGTCGGTTATAGATGGAAACTGATTAGACGACCGTAAATTGAACGGCTACGACTTTCGACATCGGGAAAAACGAAGATCTAATAAGAAAGAACACGTAAATCTAGTGGCCTTTTTAGATAATCAAATCTGAGTTTGATTGAAAGAATGGGTCCCAAGTGAATAGAATAAGCGTGGGGTCATTCTGAACTCTGAAGAGATTAGATTTTTCCCCTGTTCAGGAACGCGCTAGGCGCTAATCGGACGGTCGGATTGGACCTAGTGCCTAAAGAGAAAATCGGGGATTAATCGAAAATTATACGGGGCATAATTTTTAGACTGTTTACTATATTATAAAACTTGTTAATTTTTAATTGTGTATAACATTAATACATTTTCATGTATAAAATTGTATAAAACACACAAATAGAATATATAAACTTAATATAGTGTAATTTTCATCAAAATTATGAATATAAATGATATTTATAAAATTTTAGATCAAATAAATAAATAAAAATATTATTAAAAATAAAAAAAATAATAAAAAAATAGATTAGGCGGCCGTCTAGGTGGTTAGGCGGCCGTCTAAGCGGCTAGACGGTCATTTAAGCGGTCTAGACGGAGAAAATTGGATATCCGATTTTTTTAACCGATTTAGCATAAATCAGAGCGTAAGAGTGATGCGTACCGCCCAGGCGGCCGCCTAAGCGGCCGCCTAAGCGGCCGCCTAAGCGGCCTAATTTTTAGAACAGAGGATTTTTCTTGTTTTGATTTGACGCGCTGTCATTTCTCGGTCGTCAAAAAATTCATTTAAAATTTAACGTTCTGAAACGGTTGATGCGGTTTTATTTTCTAAGGGTAATTAGTTTGAACTGTTCTCAACTCGATTCTGAAGATGATTTCAATGTATATATGTTTTGATGTTTATATACTATTTTTCAAAAATTAACAAATATGTATGAGAACAAAAGGGATGGGTGTTCTCTTTTATATAAGCAGTTAAAAATTCATGGTAAACGACTTCTTATAAAGATTTACATTCTTTTTTTTTGTGCAAACCGAAATTGATTAGAGATTAAACCGGACAAACAGACCAAAGAGCATGTTTGGCCACATAATCAGCTACAACATTGTTCAGTCTAGGAATAAACTTAAACTTGATGGACTTAAATGACAAAGAGAGGAGGTAGATATCTTGGAGAACGCTAAAGACTTCAAGGTTCCGATCTTGTTTGTTGACGGTATTGATCAAGATCTGGGAGTCTGAGAGCACCAAGATGGAGTCCAATCCTTGCGATAGAGCCGAGGTTATGGTAGCACGGGCAGCCAAGGCTTCAGCCATAAGGGGCGACGACACAAAGGTCGATGTCGCAGAGTGTTGAGAGGGTGATACCGGATCATCAAAGATCCAACCAAAGCCTGCAATTCCCGTTAAAGGGTTCCACGCTGCATCTGTATACACCAAGCATAGATCGGAGTGTGGAGGAGGTGGTTCGATTCTGATCAAGGGTTTCACCGGAGGAGGCGGCGCTGGAGGTGACTGCGCTAAGGTCCACTCTCTAGCATCTGCGAGGGATTTAATTAGCATTTCTTCTGGCGTGAAGTCGCGTTTTTGGAAGATCAGGTGGTTCCTCGATAGCCACAAAGACCAGCAAATCCAAGCCGCAATGGTTCCTGCCTCAAGTTCTACAGGTGGGAGTGATTGGATCCGTCTTAAAATATCCCAACCTTCATGAAAGGCCATCGTCGCATGAACATTTGGTTGGGTAGCGAGGGGAGCGAGTCTCCAAACACTTTCTGCATATGAGCAGTGAAGTAGAACGTGGGCGACGGTTTCTTTTGCATTGCATCGAGCGCAGAGAGTTGATATGGGGATATTTCGTATTGCGAATTGTTCTCCTACAGGGAGGCCTCTGTGTAGGGATTTCCAGATGAAGAACTTAATTTTTTGGGAGGTCTTGACCTTCCAGACAGAGGCTAGCCAATCAGAGGGTAAGGTGGAGTCCACTGGTAGAGCATAGGTCGCATCAGTTTTTCTTAAGAGGTAGCCTGATCTTGTAGAATACTCTCCGGAGGGGTTCATGAGCCACACTAGTTCATCAGGGCCCCCCAGTTTGCTAGCTCTAAGCTTAAGGATCTGATCCTTATGGACCGGTAGCACCCGCTCTATTTTCTCAATATCCCAATCAGATGATCCAGGCATGAAAAGATCTGCAACCTTAAGAGATCGGTAGGCTTCAAGAGCAGGACCAAACGGTCTGACTTGTTCGTTGTGGGTCAGCCACGCATCATCCCAGACGCTAATGGATGCGCTATCACCCACCATCCATCCTAGCTGTTTGAGAAGGAGGTCTCTACCTATTAGAACACTACGCCATCCGTGGGAGGCAGTTGAAGAGGGCTTAAATTCTAGGAAAGGATCATTGTGGCAATATTTCTCTAACAGACACCGACCTAGAAGGCCAGTGGGGACCTAGAAGGCTAGTGGGGACCAAGAAGGCCAGTGGGGTTCTTCAGGAGACGCCAAGCAAGCTTTCCAAGCAGCACATCATTAAATGAAGTAATATCTTTGAAACCCAGTCCTCCATACTTCTTTGGTTTTGCCATTTTTTCCCAAGAGATCCATGACATCGTACGCTTATCAGGTTCATCATCACACCAAAATCTCGTTAAGGCAGATTGGGTGTTCGAACAAAGAGACATAGGGAGCTTGAAGCAGGACATTGAGTGAGAGGGCATGGGAGCAAGCACACTCTTCAACATCACCATTTTTCCGGCGGTGGAGAGGAACTTGGAGGACCAGCTTGCAGCCTTTTGCTTGATTCGATCTACGATTGAAGCAAAGAGGTCCTTCTTTCTCCTACCAAACTGCTCCGGCAGCCCTAGGTATTTGCCCATACCACCCTCTTTGTCAATTCCCAGAGTAGATTTCATGAGTAAACGAGTTGGAGGCCCCGTTCTTTTGGAGAAAAATATAGATGACTTCTGCTTGTTTATTAGTTGGCCAGACACTGATTCATAGGTATGTAATAGCGCTTTCACAGTCTCAGCATTCTTCTTGTTTGTTCTGCAGAAGAACATGGTGTCATCTGCAAACAAGAGATGGTTGAGGCTAGGACTGTGAGTGGCAATGGAGACTCCCGTAAGTTATCCCTTACTCTGCGCCCTTGAGCAAAGACCAGACAGGACCTCGCTACAAAGAATGAACAGGTAAGGCGATAAGGGATCACCTTGTCTGATCCCTCGCCCTGGTTTTACAAATCCCCTTGAAGCTCCATTGATGATAAATGTGTAGCTCACAGAAGTAATACATTGCATAATCCAATTCACTAGCTTAGGATGAAAGTTCATTTTTTGCGAGAACTAGTTGAATGAAGTCCCACTCTAACCTGTCATATGCCTTACTCATGTCAGTTTTGATAGCCATTCTCAGCTTTAGAGGTCTTTAGATAATGTAAAACTTCGTGTGTTATCAAAACATTGCCTGATATTGCTCGTTTGGGGACGAATGCAGATTGGGTTTCAGAGATGAGGGACTTGAGGAGTGGCTGTAGCCGTTTGGAGATCAGTTTGGAGATGGTTTTATAATAGACGTTACACAACGCTATAGGTCTGTACTCCGAGACCCTCTTAGCTGATTTCTCCTTAGGAATTAACCTGATATGAGTCTCATTTATGGTTCTTGGCATGATGCCAAATAGGAAGAAATCTTGTACCTCTTTGACGATATCACCTCCAACTACTGCCCAGTTTGTTTGGAAGAAACACGCAGAGAAGCCGTCGGGTCCTGGCACCTTCCCAGGATGAATGGAGAAGAGGTCATCTCTGATCTCCTTAGTTCTTATTGGCTGAGGTGGCAGCCATCTTCTCAATCAGCTCAAACGCTCCATCAGTGGTTTGAGTCATGAAGTCTCCATTGCTGGCAGAGTTCATAGCACTCTGAAATTCCCAGTCAACTCCATCATAGAAAATTCCCAAGAGGTAATCATCATCAAATCCATGGTGAGGGCATTCTCTGCGATAGTCATTGAAGCGCTCCCATGCATCGCAGAAAGGCTCATCAGTGAGCTGTCCGAAGGAGGTGATCTTGTTCCTCAATGCAGCTGTTCTCGCCTTAGAGTGGAAATGGCTGAGGAACGCTGATCGGACCTGTTCCCATGAAGTGAGAGATCCAGTAGAGAGAGAGTTCAACCACCGTGCAACTTTTCCATCAAGAAAGAATGGGAATAATATGCACTTGATGTAGTCTGGTGGTACGCCATTCGCGCGAGTGAAACTGCAGACTTTTTCGAATCTCTCAATATGCTCCATTGAAATTTCTGTAGAGAGACCAGAGAACACCTTTTTCTGTACTAGACCGATCAAAGCATGCTTGATCTCGAAGTCCTGCCTGGTGCAGGGTGGAGGAACAATGGCCGAGCGCGTAGTTGGGATGTTACGCGGAAGGTTTCTCTCCCCAATCGGAACAGCATGCGCCTGCTGTTCCTGCCGCGCGAGAGCAGCCTGTTCAGCAGCATCCTGCTGAGCTTGGATGGTCTGCTGCATTTGAAGCATATGTTGTTGCATCTGTTGCAATTGAGCAGTGAGTTGCTCTTGATTGCATAGTCGCCCATTATGGCGTTATTCGGCTCTGATTGTTGACGATTTGCTATTTCTAACCTTGCTAGCTCCTGGTTGCTAAATGTAACTAACTCTCCTTTTGCGTTTCTCCGAGTATATCTACTGGTTATGCGCCTGAAAAATTAGCTGCAACAAAAAGGATAGAGCAAGTTAGAGGTCTTAGACTAAATAAATAACCGAAAAATAAAGGTAAAAAGATGGTCCCCGGCAACAACGCCAAATTGATATTACGTGTAGACGCACACCAGTTAACCTAATGTTCACAAGATCACAATCGAATGGTATGTCGATGTAGCACTTTAGGATCGAATCCACAGAGACCAACGATTACACTTTATCTTTATGGGATCAATATCAAGCTAAAACAATATTGGGGTTTTCAGATGATTAAGAATGCTAGCCTAGGGTGGTTTGATCGGGTGTTAAACAAGTGTGAGCCAAACAATTATTCAAGTTCAATTTAGCACTAGTCTAGAACTCGGATCACTTAAAATAGATCATCCCACTGTCGTGGTGCTTCACCTTTTGTCAATCGATCTCAGTACCTAAACTGTCGTTTGGACTGAGACGCGATGACAAACATTAAGATCAAGTCCGATATGTTCACAAAACACCCTAACATCTACTTTCGCTGGTTAGGGATGCAATGCTCATTCATAACAGATCTAGCAACCTATTATACGGTTAATGAACGTGTTAAACCTAGGATCTAACATTAAGCGGCCAGTTTAATGCAAGTGATACACTAAAAATGAATCATTGCTACTATCAAGTTAACAGTGGTAATTGTAATATTTGAGATTCAATCCAGAGGACCAGTTTACTCTTTACTCTTATGAGTTCAATAATAAGCTGAGAAACAAGTGGTGGTTTGAGAATTAATTGTGACGCAAGTAACCAGAATACCTAGATGGTTCAAATTCGATTTAAATGAAGCCGGCTTAGGGTTATTAATCAGGTGTCAATGCAAAACTGAACAACTATTCAAGTGCAATGAGGTGCATTCTAGAACTCAGATCACTCGGCTAGAACAATTCACTATCGTGGTCTTACTCCCTTTGCAGATCGGTCTTGAATCCTAAGTTTTCACTTGGAACAAGACGCGATAACAAGCCTTAGAGACAAGATCTGATTAGTTCACTTAATACCCTAATATCTACTCTCGCTGATTAGGGATACAAAGCTCATTCAATATATGTCAATTTATCTCCTAAGCGGTTAGCTAGGTGATTAAGTCAGAAATCGAACATTAAGTGATCAATTCAATGTAAGCAGTAAGAACAATATGAATGAAGAACAATTAAGATCACTTATTTGTGTTCATTTCATGCGGCTAACACCCTACAATCCTAAGCAAGCTTAGCCTACTACTCAGTCATAAAGCAGGATGACACAGACATGGTTTCTGAATAATACTGCATATAAAATAAAGTAGAAAGACAAGAGTTCAGGATGATCTTCTCGTGAGGATGAAGCCTTCTCCCTTACAAGTTGCTTAATCCAAAGAAAATAGTTCCCGGTCTCTTGCATAACTAGCGTAAGAAAAAGAAATGATAGCATAGGCCTTTTTATATGGAGGCGCTGGTGGTAAAGAGATAAGAGAGGGTGGAATCTAGGGCAAACTTCCGGAATAGGAAGTTTCCTTAATGATCGGGAACAGTCAGACGCTTGTTCTCTTCGGGAACAACCTTCGGGTTGTTCTAGATGGCTGTTCCGCATCGAATCCTTCAAAACGACATCTGACTTCCTGAATCTCTCTTCTTTGCTCTTTCACCTGCTCCAAACCTGGAATGATATCAATTAAACACGAATTAGGACTGAGAATTAGCTCAAAGCACACATATAATGGTATTAAAAACACCATATATCAATTCCCCCAGACTTAGATCCTTGTTTGTCCTCGAACAAGGCCAAGCCTCAAGAACCAGGAGAAAGGTTTGAAAGAGTGGGAACTCGCTTTTCCTGAATAACCATGCTCTTACCACACATCTCTGAACCATACAAGCTGTAGAGTTAGACCGCACACCCTTACCAAAACACCCACGATCGCTGTTCGAGAATCAGCTCCATACTCTCTATCTCATACCTGAAAAGGTTGCACTATCGAGACAAAACTCCTTAAACATCAATTAAGAACAGCGTGAGCTTCTCTTTACAGGCACTATTCAGGGTAGACGGGTTGATAAGGAACAAGCTGTTTCATGGTGGAGCTGAGAGTGTTTTGGGGGTACCGTATTTGAGTGTATGCAGGATATCGCAAAAAATAGCAAGAGAGGACGGATCTATTGATGTCCACAACCCTTACTCGTTTCTGCTTCACGGATGTGGTTGTTCTCCACTTCGGCATATGACTGTTCTCCAGCTCTTGACTTCTTTTCTTATTCCTCAAAAATCAGTACCAACACCTTGCTCAACCCTTTCCAGTGGCGTGTATCTTCCGAAGTTACCTTCCCCGTCTCCATCATAAAATAAATAACAGCATACTGTATATATATAACTTTTTTTTTTTTTGAATAATATTGATGGGGTTTCGAGGGAAAGGTATCAGGGTGAATGTTTTGCAGCCACTGGTGGTATATCCTTTTGTTTCTCACGGGTCGCCATTGTTCCTCTGGTCAGATCATGCACCCTTGAATGTTCTTCTTATTAGGGCTTGATCTTGTCAACT
>NC_027750.1:50744094-50744901 GCF_000695525.1 Brassica oleracea var. oleracea | reverse complement strand
GAACTAGCTAAAGATGAGCTAGCCACTCAGGATCAGCAAGATTGGTAAAAAGAATAAGAACCCTTAGCGTGGGTCTCGTTTCCCTGATCTATTGCCCATAACAAGAAGAATTTCAGTCAGGATTAGGTTCAAGTTAGGTGGAGTTGAGTCTACCTAGTGTAACCTGATCGGATGAGAGCTTCTGGAGAATCAAATGAGATAAGTCAGAGGGTGTTCCAGGTCCAAGTGTGGGTCTTTCATCACTGCTAAGGTCACTGGATAAGAATGTTAGAGCACGAGGTGGTTAAGATAATATATCACAAGGTCCTAATTCCCACAAGAGATTAAGCTGACTCGATTCTAAACTGACTCAATAAAACATCCAAATGACATAAGGACTGACTCAAAAACAGAGAAATAAAGTTTCAGCACACAGTGCTTCCCCAAGACTTAATTTACACCATCCCTGGTGTGAAATGAATTTGAGGTCAGCCTAAAATCAACACAAGGCATAAAAATAAAACATAAAAATAAAGAGTTCAGATGGATAGAACAATGGATAGAGAATAGTCCTCGCGGACTCAGTCGGACTCGCCGCTCTCAGCTGGATCAAACGAACGTCTGTTGAACGTCTGTTGCGCGAGCGATGAACCTCCTCTGTCGAAATGCCTGTTCCCATAGGCGCCTTTCCTGGTCGGTGCGATCGTGGAGTCTGCTCTGCTGGAGGCTGTCGCTGGTTACTTCCGCCAATGCAGCCTCCAGTGATGAGATGGAGGATCCTCCGCATGAGGCTGTTGTTCTTCCGCTGCGAGTCAACCATCCAGCGTC
>NC_027750.1:50743303-50743700 GCF_000695525.1 Brassica oleracea var. oleracea | reverse complement strand
GTTCGATTGATCCGTACCCCCCCTCCTTCTAGCGCCAAACTGTGGGAACCGAAATTCGCACTGTCGATTTCTGTTTAAATAAGGAAACTAGGAAAACCTTAGTTTCCCAGAGGTCCCGAATATCTGCTAATACTACACGCCAAGCAATCAGAACACGAAACGAAAACAGTAATAAAATAAGATATCGAAAAAGAGAGCAAGATAGTTCTTATTCCGAATCTGCGTTTGAGCGTTTACAACAAGGTAGGTGCCTGGGCTACGAGAGCTGTCGGCGAGATTCCTAGTTCTAAAACCCTAAGACGGCAAAAACCTAATTGAGTCGCAGGTTGAATAACAAAAACAAAAAAATTCCTAAATCGCTCTAAGTGCTAAGTTTGCTCTGAGAAAAGTCCTCTCT
>NC_027750.1:50741083-50741458 GCF_000695525.1 Brassica oleracea var. oleracea | reverse complement strand
AGAAACGTTCTTGTTTGACTACGGATGTTCGCAGCCAAAATTGTTTTTCCTGTTTGGATGCTAATAATTTGATTTGCGATCGAGGAATTTGGACTGAGGTGTCGCGTAAATTTTTCCATGGGAAGAAGCGTTTTCTTTCATAGTGCTTTGTGAAGTGTTGGCTTTCCGAGATCTATTTCGTGCATTTTTGAGGATGTTTCGTATAGCTCTAGAAGCTTTGTTACGAATTTTTCTTTACATGCCGTGTATTATGGGTAAAACATTGCGGGCTTAAAGTGAATTGTGGAGCGTATTGAACTCGGTCAATTTTTGAAAAGTTTAGATCTTCCTTTAACCATTTGGTTGTTAGGACTGAGTTTCGTTACGAAGAATTTA
>NC_027750.1:50740618-50741040 GCF_000695525.1 Brassica oleracea var. oleracea | reverse complement strand
TTTTTAGACAAATCCTAGATTGTCGTTTAGCCGTTAAGTGATAGAGCTATGGTTTCTCAAATAGTTTGGCTTGGCGTGAGGGATGTGTTCATTCATATAGCCAAGGATGTTGTAGGTCAAGGATTAGACCACGGTACTTTAACATTTAAGGTCATGTTAGTTTACGATCATCCTTAAAGGGGATGGCAAATATTGGTTTGGACCTTTAGATGGAAAGCATAATTGACCGAGGGTCAAAGAGTGCTTGTCGAGATTGATAGGCCAAGTTTGCCGAGGTTATCCATGCTAATATGGCCGATAGTCGTAGAAAACGATTCTCCGCTCTAGTTTTCAGTTATACGACGAACATTTCGTATAATGTGACCTTTACTCTTATAAAAATCGAATCTTTTTTTGCCTGAGGAAGACGAAGCCCAAGAGGT
>NC_027750.1:50739853-50740317 GCF_000695525.1 Brassica oleracea var. oleracea | reverse complement strand
TTCCACGCGAGAAAACTAGTCTTTGCGGGTTTTTTTTTTATCTTAAAGTTTCAATGGTAACTCCAATCGAGACGAAACAAAAGACGTTTCGATCGAGATTTGAAGGAGAACACAAAGATGGAGGTAAGGGCGAGTAGGAGCAAGCGAAGGAGTTTAGACGAGTCTTACTTGTTTTCGTCGTAAAATCTCAACGGAAACTCCGATTGAGACGAAACGAAAAGCGTTTCGATCGGGATTCAAAAGAGAACACAAAGGAGGAGCTTTTTGAAGCCTGACAGGTCGCTATGTAGTGAGCTGGAGGTCTGACAGGTCGCTACGTAGCGAGTGGAAGTAAGCCAAGAAGAGTCCTACTTGTTTTCGACGTAAAATCTCAACGGAAACTCCGATTGAGACGAAACGAAAAGCGTTACGATGAGGATTCAAAAGAGAACGCAAAGCAGGACTTTTCTGAGGCCTGACAGGTC
>NC_027750.1:50739178-50739711 GCF_000695525.1 Brassica oleracea var. oleracea | reverse complement strand
GATTCAAAATAGAACCTACTATATAGTGAGCTGGAGGTCTGACAGGTCGCTACGTAGCGAGTGGAAGCAAGCCAAGAAGAGTCCTACTTGTTTTCGTCGTAAAATCTCAACGGAAACTCCGATTGAGACGAAACAAAAAACGTTTTGATGAGGATTGAAAAGAGAACCCAAAGGAGGACCTTTCTGAGGCCTGACAGGTCGCTATGTAGCGAGAGAAGGTCTGACTGGTCGCTACGTAGCGAGTGGAAGCAAGCCAAGAAGAGTCCTACTTGTTTTCGTCGTAAAATCTCAACGGAAACTCCGATTGAGACGAAACAAAAAACGTTTTGATGAGGATTGAAAAGAGAACCCAAAGGAGGACCTTTCTGAGGCCTGACAGGTCGCTATGTAGCGAGTGGAGAGTTGGCTTGAGCTCGGTCGCTTCGTAGTGACCAAGCTGTGTGCGTGCTCGGTCGTTACACAGCGACCGGGCTGTGTGAAGGCTCGGTCGCTACGTAGCGACTGAGCTGTGTGCGTTCTTGGTCGCTACGTAG
>NC_027750.1:50738246-50739153 GCF_000695525.1 Brassica oleracea var. oleracea | reverse complement strand
GACCGAGCTTGGCTAGAGCTCGATCGCTAAGTAGCGACCGAGCTGTGTAATTGATTTGCTGCGCTTCCTTTTTCCGCGATTAACCTAGGGGTTTTCTGCGGTTTTTGGGAGAACAAATTTTACTCTTCCGAAAAGTTTTCGGAAAACGTGTTTTGGTAAAACCCTTACGCATTGAAACTTCTTTAGCTCGGAAATGAGCCAAACTTATGGGATTTGATAAAATTTATCATTTTTCTTTATGTTTAGACAGAGAAATCGCAAGATCGTTTCGTAGCACTTCCTGTTGGCGAAAAGTCGCGGCTATTTTTTTTCGATTTATTTTTTTTAGGCACTATTGCGTTTGCGTAAGCGTTGGCCATAGGCGCAGTGGCGGCTGGGGTTGTCTTACCAGCATTGTTGCGAACTGCGATTTTGTCTTTCGTATTTCCAAACATTGTTTTGATCAAGCGTTTTGCGGCTATGAGTTAGAGTAATCCGTACCCCCCTCCTTCTAGCGCCAAACTATGGGAACCGAAATTTGCACTTTCGATTTCCGTTTAAATAAGGAAAGGTAGGAAAACCCTAACTTCCCAGAGGTTCCGGATATCTGCTAAACCACACGCCAAGCAATCAGAACACGAAACAAAAACAGTAATAAAGTAAGAAATCGAAAAAGAGAGCAAGATAGTTCTTATTCCGAATCTGCGTTTGAGCGTTTACAACAAGGTAGGTGCCTGGGCTACGAGAGCTGTCGGCGAGATTCCTAGTTCTAAAACCCTAAGACGGCAAAAACCTAATTGAGTCGCAGCTCGAATAACAAAAATTGAAAAATGCCTAAATCGCCTAAGTGCTAAGTTTGCTCTGAGAAAAGTCCTCTCTCCATGCCTCTCGCCTAGAACTCCTTATATACTGGCTCCAAGGTCGGTTT
>NC_027750.1:50731056-50737103 GCF_000695525.1 Brassica oleracea var. oleracea | reverse complement strand
CGGGATCGCTTAGGGGAATTTCTTCGCCCTCTGCGATAGTAGAGTCAGCAAGGTAATGCTTTAAGCGCTGTCCGTTCACCACGAACTCGTCTTCTTTTCTGTCCAGTAACACAACAGCTCCGTAGGGTCGAACTTCCTTAACAGTGAAGGGTCCGGACCATCTAGACCTCAGCTTGCCTGGGAACAACCTCAGCCTTGAATTGAAAAGCAAGACCTTATCGTTGGGTTTGAAACGTCTGGCAATGATTCGCTTGTCATGGTAGGCCTTGGTCTTTTTCTTTTTTTCCTTATAAATTTTGGAGCTTTCATAGGGGAGGTGCCTTATCTCTTCCAGCTCATGGATTTGGATCATGCGCCTCTCAGTTGCTGGCTTGATGTCGAAATTCAGTAACCTGACTGCCCATGCAGCCTTGTATTCGAGTTCGACAGGAAGGTGACACGTCTTACCGTAGACCAGGTGATAGGGGGTGGTCCCTAGCGGCGTTTTGTAGGCCGTTCTGTAGGCCCATAGGGCATCGTCCAGCTTAAGTGACTAGTCCTTTCGTGAGGTGTTGACAGTTTTCTGGAGATTTCTCTTGATCTCCCTGTTGGAAACCTCAACCTGTCCACTCGTCTGTGGATAATAAGCGGTCGCCACCTTGTGCCTTACTCCATTCTTCTTTAAAAGGCCCTGAAATGCCTTGTTGATGAAGTGTGTTCCACCATCGCTAATAACCACTCGAGGCACTCCAAATCTCGGAAAGATGATGGAGCTGAACATCTTAGTCACCGCTTTTACATCATTAGTGGGACTCGCCATCGTTTCTACCCACTTAGATACACAGTCAACAGCGACGAGGAGGTACTCGTTCTTGAAGGATGGAGGGAATGGGCCCATGAAATCGACTCCCCAACAGTCGAACACCTCAACCTCTAGAATATAATTCTGAGGAATCTCATTCCTCTAGCTGATGTTCCCAAGTCGCTGGCATGCATCGCATCTGGCTATGTAGGCGTGAGCATCCCTGAACATAGTTGGCCACCAGAAACCTGCTTGAAGGATTTTGGAAATCGTTTGTGGGAACCGAAATTTGCACTGTCGATTTCCGTTTAAATTAGGAAAGTTAGAAAAATTCTAATTTCCCAGAGATCCCGGATATCTGTTAAACCACACGCCAAGAAATCAGAACACGCAAGTAAAGACGAAAAGAAATAAGAAATCGTAAAAGAGAGCCAAAGGAGTTTTATTCCGAATTCCCGTATGAGCGTTACAACAAGGTAGAAGCCTCGGCTATGAGAGCTGTCGGCGAGATTCCTAGTTCTAACAACCTAAGACTGCAAAACCTAGTTGAGTCGCAGCTCGAAATAACAAAAACGGAAAGTTGCCTAATTGCTCTAAGTGCTAAGTTTGCTCTCAGAAAAGTTCTCCTCATGCCTCTCGCCTAGGACTCTTTATATACTGGCTCCAAATTCGGTTTACGCTTTTCCCCTTCTGCCCTTAAGCCGCCATAGCATAAAAATGGAGATATTCCATTTTTCCTATCTTCGTAATTATCTTCAAAATTTCGTATTTATAACCAAGCGTAAACCGTCATGCGGCTTACGGGTTGTTGGTTAGGAAATCGTAAGTTGGGCTTCGAATCATGTCTTAGGTCCCTTTGGGCCGTCTTCCTACTCAAAGCGTTTATTACGGCTTCTTTCGATAAAGAATGAACTTTCCGCGGTTTTTAACGGTAAAGTTTGATCGATAACTTAGAATGGCGGGGAATCGTAAAATGGATTCGCTACGGTCTTCGGGAGATAGCATCGAAGGGTAGACGAGAACGAATGGACTAATGTCGTATCGACGTTTTGGAAGAGCTCGGTCGCTGAGCGCTCGATCGCTACGCAGCGACCGAGCGCTCGATCGCTACGTAGCGACCGAACTTTAGTTCGAGCTCGGTCGCTATGTAGCGACCAAGCTTTGGCTCGAGCTCGGTTGCTACGTAGCGACCGAGCGGAACATGTGTTCGGTTGCTGCGTAGCGACCCTCTTCGAGCTCTTGTCCGATGACTCGCGTTTCTTCCGCAAAGCTTTTCGTAAAAATAAATCTTTTTCTAAGATTTATTTTTCGTAAAAACGTTCATGCCGATTTTTACGGACTTTCAGACATTGATTCCGTCGTGACCGATTTTGACCCCAACACCGTTTTGAATGTAGTGAAGTGGCCTGCGTAAGAAGAACCATGGCAATGATGTAGGATTCCCGGGATATCTGCCTCTGGAACACACCTTCTGAACAAGCCATCCTTACAATGTCTGTACAAGTACGGTTCATCCCAAACATAACGCCTTGCCTCCTTTAAAAATTTCCTCTTGTCGTTTCCAGTGAACTTAAGAGGTTGCTTTTCAGCAGCAAGAAAATTCGCAATCTCAGCAAACCACGGGAGGTGAGAGTACTACTTTTGGATCACGGCGACTGGATGTTCCGCGACGTGATAACAATCGGATCTCCTTCCCAAAGGTTGTTCCGCGATGCTAGAGCAGTCAGATGTGATTTCTTCATCAAGAGTTGTGTCGTCCTCAACCTTCATTCTGGACAAATGGTCTGCAACCCCATTCTCGACCCCTCTCTTATCTTTTATCTCAAGATCGAATTCTTGGAGAAGAAGAATCCACCTCAACAACCTCGGTTTTGCATCTTTCTTTGTGAGCAGGTACTTAAGAGCAGCATGGTCGGTGTGCACAATCACCTTAGATCCCACCAGGTAGGATCTGAACTTCTCGAATGCAAAAACAATAGCCAGATCAGTCGTAGTGTATCTGCATTGAGCTTCATCCATGGTTTTGCTTGCGTAATATATTACATGAAGTTTCTTATCTTTGCGCTGCCCAAGGACTGCTCCAACTGCAAAATCGCTGGCATCAGTCATGATTTCAAAAGGGAGATCCCAGTCTGGCGGTTGTACTACAGGCACGCTGACTAGAGCTTCTTTGATGGTATGGAACGCAGCTAAGCACTCACTGTCGAAATCAAACTTGATCTCCTTGCAGAGCAGTCTGGTGAGTGGTCTCGCTATCCTTGAGAAGTCCTGGATGAACCTTCTGTAAAACCCCACGTGACCCAAGAAACTCCTGATAGCTTTCGAAGTTGTTGGTGGTTGCAAGCTCATCATCACCTCGATCTTTGCGTTATCCACCTCAATGCCTTTCTCGGAGATCTTGTGCCCCAGAACAATCCCATCCCTGACCATGAAGTGGCACTTCTCCCAATTGAGCACTAGATGTTTCTCCTTACACCTTTTTAGTACCCTGTACAAGTTAGACAAACAGACACTAAAGGAGCTTCCATAGACGCTGAAATCGTCCATGAAAACCTCCATAATGTCTTCAATCAGGTCAGTAAAGATTGACATCATGCAGCGCTGAAATGTCGTTGGCGCATTGCACAAGCCGAATGACATTCTCCTGTAAGCGTACGTTCCATAGAGGCAGGTGAACGTCGTCTTTTCCTGATCATCTGGATGGATAGGGATCTGAAAGAAACCTGAATAACCATCTAAAAAGCAGTAATATGGGTGGTTAGCCAATCTCTCAAGCATTTGATCAATAAAAGGGAGTGGAAAGTGATCCTTTCTGGTTGCTGCATTTAATTTTCTGAAATCAATGCACATGCGATGCCATGTCACTATCCTAGTAGGGATCAATTCATTCTTTTCATTTGTGATAACAGTGATCCCACCTTTCTTAGGTACTACATGAACAGGCCTAACCCATTTACTATCAGATATGGCATAGATCACAACCGCTTCAAGAAGTTTCATAATCTCTTTCTTAACAACATCTTTTAGATTCAGGTTTAATCTCCTCTGATGTTCGACATAAGTCATTGATTCATTTTCTAGGTGTATTCTATGCATGCATAAATCAGGTGAAATGCCAGGTATGTCAGCTAGTGAATAACCTAATGCCTTACGATATTTCCTGAGCTCACACAAAAGCAATGCAGTTTCCACATTATTTAGTTCAGCGTTCACAATGACAGGGTAGGTGGAATTTGGACCTAAGAAAGCGTACCTGAGCCCCTTGAGAAGGTGTTTTAGCTCAACCTTGGGAGCTTTAAGCTCGCTCCAGGGATCATCTGGTTGGTCCGGCAGAACAGACAAGTTCGGTGTAGGGGTCGCTCCAGCCGGAGTGTTCTCGTCCCTGTTGCTTGCCTCCTCCAGACTTAGACTCGCTACCATTCTTCCCATACTCCTTGCGGAATCAAGCATCTTGGCATACCCGTCTGCTTCAATGTTTTCGACACTCTGCTCGGCCTCAACTCTTACTAGTGCAAGCTCAAGTGGGTCTTCTGTAAGAATCTCCTCGATCATTCCTTCGCGAGGTTGCAGCGGGTCAATCCCTTCATCAACCTCAAAGGTCTGCCCATCTAACATCGACTTTTTTAGTAGTTAATCCATCTCGAATTGCATGACTATGTCCCCAAGATTCAGATCAATCTTCCCTTGTCGCACATCAATGATGGCTCCAACAGTACATAGGAATGGTCTTCCCAAGATGAGAGGATCCTTAGACTCTTCTTCCAGCTCTTGAACAACGAAGTCTGCTGGAACAGAGGTGTTTCCGACTTTTACTTGGAGATCCTCTAGTATACAACCTGGGGATTTGACTGATCTATCCGCGAACACTAAGGACATCTTAGTTGGTTTGAAATGTGTGTATCCTAGACGTCGTCCTACAGTGTAAGGCATGAGGTTCACGCTGGATCCAAGATCAACCAAGGAGCATGCAAAAACTGTCTTCCCAATCTGGATAGAGAGGACGAACTTGCCGGGGTCTCCTCGCTTCTTTATCTGCATGTTCTGAAGCACTGCACTGCACTCCTTGGAAACTGTCATGAATTCGCTCTCCTCTGATATTTTTCCTGAGATCAATCCCTTCATAAAGCTGCGCATGGAGGGCATCATCTGGATCACATCCATCAAGGGGAGTCGGACGGTTAGGTCCTCCAGCATCTTCCTGCACTTCATCTCCTCTTTGTCCTTACGAGTGGCCTTTGCTGGAACAGGGTAAGGGACTTTAGGAATGTATTCGCGAGGAGGAACAACTTCTGGGATCGGGCGAACAGCTTCAGCTGGTTGTTCTGGCCCTGGTGAATTTGTTCCAACAGCTGGTTCCGTATTCCTCTCAACTGCCGGGGTATCGCATGGTAGTTGTTCCGACTCTTTCTGCTTCCCTTTCTCAGCCGTGGTGAACCTCCTCTTCTCTGGCTCGGAAAGTTGTTTTCCGCTCCTCAGTTGAACTGCATTGCACTCCTTAGGATTTTTGTCTGTTTTACCAGGTAGAGTACCTTGCTGCCTCTTGACGCTCTCAGCAGTCTGAGCTATCTGAATGTCCATCTGTCTCATATGGCTCACGACATTATCGTACTTGGTGCTCAAATCTCCGAACATATGGTTCATTCTGGTATTGATCTCGGTAGTAACCTGGTTCAGAGCTTTCCCTTGGAGCTGTTGTCCTTAGAGCAGCTGCTGCAACATGACCTTTGTCTCATCTTGCAGCAACGATAGGAGCGGAGGTAGCTGGTTGTGGGTTCTGGTGTTTTTGCATCTGGGGTGTGTTGTTCTGCGGTTGGCTTAGAACATAAGCCCGGGGTTGGCAGTTCTTTTGATACCCGGCATACTGACCTTGGTTACTCTGTGCAGGATCAGTTGGTTTATCTTGCTTAGGCCATAAAAGCTGTTGGTTGTTCCGCACGTTAGGGTTTGGGTTGTAGTTTTTAAGCTGTCATCCTTCAGCTTCAAACGCCAGGTCACCGGCACTCTTCTCAGGAGTTGCTTCTTCCATTATGAACACTTGGCTTTGGTTTCCCTTAAGCAGTTGGTCCACCTTCTCAGCGAGATCATCTATGCTGTTCACACTCTTCGAGCGGTCATGCTCCTTGTTCTTGTTCAGTGAACTTGATGCCATGTTCTCAATCAACGCAAACGCACCAGGTGTGGTTTGAGTCATGAAGTCTCCATTACTAGAGGAGTCAAGGGTGTTTCGGAACTCATAACTCACTCCATCGTAGAACACCTCCAATAT
>NC_027750.1:50730890-50731011 GCF_000695525.1 Brassica oleracea var. oleracea | reverse complement strand
TTTATACCTTTCCCAAGCTTCATGAAAAGGTTCATCAGACTTCTGCTTAAAGTTGGAGATTTTGTGCCGTAGTGCCGCGGTTTTGGACTTTGTGTAGAAGTGGCTCAGGAATGCTGATCGA
>NC_027750.1:50729918-50730421 GCF_000695525.1 Brassica oleracea var. oleracea | reverse complement strand
TGAGTGCCACAGTGAGGTCATCCATATTGCCGTGATCACCCATGTTGGTGTCGGTTGTTCTTGGCTGTTGACGGTTCTGTCTTTCTAATCTTGCGAGTTCGTCGTTGGTCAGTTGATGCAGTGGTCCTTGTGCGTTGCTCCGAGTATGCCTACTGGTCATGCACTTGGATCATCGGTTCCAACAAATAAATAAGGCAAGTTAGATATTTCAGACCAAATATTAAACCGAAAAATAAAGGTAAAAGCTTAGTCCCCGTCGCAACGGCGCCAAAACTTGATTCACTAAAAATGAATCCTTACTACTGTCAAGTTAACAGTGGTAATTGTAATATTTGAGATTCAATCCAGAGGACCAGTTTACTCTTTACTCTTATGAGTTCAATAATAAGCTGAGAAAAAAGTGGAGTTTTGAGAATTAATTGTGATGCAAGTAACTAGAATACCAAGATGGTTCAAATTCGATTTAAATGAAGCCGGCTTAGGGTTATTAATCGGGTGCAATG
>NC_027750.1:50715392-50729744 GCF_000695525.1 Brassica oleracea var. oleracea | reverse complement strand
TCGCTGATTAGGGATACAAAGCTCATTCAATATATGTCAATTTATCTCCTAAGCGGTTAGCTAGGTGATTAAATCAGAAATCGAACATTAAGTGATCAATTCAATGTAAGCAGTAAGAACAATATGAACGAAAAACAGTTAAGATCACTTATTTGTGTTCTGTTCATGCGGCTAACACCCTACAACCCTAAGCAAGCTTAGCCTACTACTCAATCATAAAGCAGGATGACACAGACATGGTTTCTGAATAATACTGCATTTAAAATAAAGTAGAAAGAGAAGGGTTCAAGATGATCTTCTCGTGAAAATGAGAGATGGAGTCTTCTCCCTTACAAGTTGCTCAATCCAAATCGTTATAGGTCTCTCGTAAAACTAGCGTAAGTCAAATAGAAATGATAGCCTCGGCTATGGAAGCGCTGGTGGTAAAGAGATAAGAGAGAGTGGAATCTAGGGCAAACTTCCGGAATAGGAAGTTTCCTTAATGATCGGCAACAATCAGACGCTTGTTCTCTTCGAGAACAACCTTCGGGTTGTTCTAGATGGCTGTTCCGCATCGAACCCTTCAAAACGACATCTGACTCCTTGAATCTCTCTTCTTTGCTCTTTCACCTGCTCCAAACCTGGAATGATATCAATTAAACACGAATTAGGACTGAGAATTAGCTCAAAGCACACATATAATGGTATTAAAAACACCATATATCAGCAAGCATTAAGAACAATTATGAATGAAGACAATCAATGGATTCACTTATCTATGTTTAACTCACAGATCTAACACCCTAACACCCTAGACTAAGCAAGTGGATTACTCAACCATGGACAGAGAATACACAGAGATAACATATGAAGAAAACATGTTGAATCAATATATATATAAGATAGGGTTCAAGAATCTTCTCAAGGTGAGAGAGATGAAGCCTTCTCCCTTTCAAGGTAGCAAATCTTCAAGTACAAAAGTCTCCAATGGTTTCTTATGTAAAAACTAGCGTAAAAAAATATAGAAAAACAGAAAAATAAGTTATATAAACGCCACAGGCGGCTGGGAGAAAAAGATGGGATAATTAGGGAAAATCCAGAAATATTTGGAAACTTCCTTAAAAATCTCTGCCGCTGGAACAGGCACTTCGAGTGCTCCGCTCGACTGTTCTGCGTGAAAATCACCAAATTGCACTGTTTCTCTCCTCTTTTCCTCCAACTGGTCTATCTCCCATCCAATGCAACTCTAGACCTGTAATGACTCGAAAAGGACTAGGAAGACTCGATAAAGACTTGAAAACCAATTGAAAAGCATATATACAAGATGTCTAAAACGCCATATATCAAACTGTCCAAGGGTTCCCCACACCTTGGCAGTTCCAAGCTACAACTTTTAAGGAAGAGGAGATTTGGATTCCGAAAATCCATTCCTTTAGCCTTTCCTGGTATTCTTGCAGTAGGAGGACGACCACGGGAATGCTTGGTTTAGGAGCCTTAGCGCTTGGTCCCGTGGCAGATGGTTTTGTCTTCGTACGGTTCATCTCATTGCGAGGGATGGTTCTGGTAGATCTTTTACAGGGAGATGGTGCAGCTTTAGTGGTTCTTCTTTTACGCACACCAGCTCCTTGTACACTCAAAGAGGACACTGTAACTCTCCTTCCAAGGGGCCTCACTAGTCATCTTCTTGAGGACGGTTCCGAAGTTTCAGTTTGAGCAGGCAGAGGTTGAGAATCTGTAATCGGTCCTAGTCTCTCCAGAGCAGATACTCTCTCTGGAGTGCTTTCCATTCGGGTTTCAGCTGGGGGAACTGATCGTTGGGATTCTATGTTTTCTCTTACCAGTTGAGCAGCCGCTTCTTCGAATTCTCCCTGTTGGTCAGCCTGTCTGATACATTCTTTTCGAGCAGCGCTTTCTGAGGGATCAACACAATTGGAGTATTGGACCATGACATCCCTAATTTCCTCCATTGCTATGTTTAGAGCAGCAGCATGCAGTGAAGTATGGAGGGAGGGGAAGGCTCATTTGTAAGGCTCTGGTGAGCAAGGACTTTTGAGGATGCTGAATGCTCAGATGGTAGTGAGTTGGGGCGTCGAACAAGCCCCTGGTTTGGTTTCTCCACCCATAGGGGGCGGAAAGTTTGGAGTGGAGTCTGATTCTTTCTGTCATCATTTGTACGTCGATACTCTCTAGAGTGGTACGAGTTAGAGCTGTACTCCCTGTAGTTGTTTTGCCTTGATTTGTATCGGTCTTGGAATCTATCAGTAACGGTTCTCTCCATTGAAGGAGGATTATTGATTCGAAGAGCCGAGGAGCGGTTGTCGTCGTTTCTTGAAGAAGCTCTAGCCGGTCTAGCTCCATAAGCTCCTCTCGCATGGTAGAGGGTATGTCTTGGTGGAGAGGGGTGATGTCTTTCGCGCCTGCCCTCCCTCTGAGATGGGAAGACTCTGTCCTCTCTTGACGATGAATGGCGGGCATAAGAGGATTCTTGTTGTGCTTGTGAGCTAGGAGCTTGAGTTTTAGTCTCCTCAGGCTTATCTGGACAGTCTTCTCTACTGTGTCACATACTGGAGCAGTAGCTACAATGATACTCAAGCTTTTAATACACCAGTGTAGCCTCTACTTCTGACCATTATCAAATTCCAGGGTAGTCTTCTTTATAAAGGGCTGGAGTCCATTGATGAAAACTCTCATCTTTGCAGTCGTGGAGGTGATTTCCGTCGACTCCCAAGTTCCTATATCCCTTGCAATGCACATAAAAGTCGCCTCTGACCACAGATGGAGAGGGACGCCTTGGACCTGAATCCAAAACGGTATTTGGCTAGGAAAACTTGGAGATAAAGTCGGCTCCCAACGTTGGAGAATTATCATCCAGCGGGCAAAGTGATAGGGTTGATTGTCAAGAATTTTCGGGAGGTCTTTATCAGAAGCAAATTGGAACTGGAAGCAACCCTGCCCCAGATCTGCTCCAATAGGGCGTAAATCACACTTCCAAGGATCAGAGAGGAAAGGAATGAGGGACCACATTCTTTGAACTTTAGGGTTTGTCATTCTTCCAACCAGCGTGAAGGAGTGTTTTCTGATGAGTTCAGAGCTGTCAAAGGAAGGAACTCTAACTTGAGCGGTGCGAGGGGGAGGGGTGGGTTCAGCAGGGGCCTTGCCCATTTCCACATAGAATAGTCGTCGATGCATCTGGCGCTTAGGGGCGCTTTCAGAGAGGTTCAGATCGGTTGAGTTTATTTGGTGGAAAACTACAGAGGTTCTTCTTACTTGAGTAAGAGAAGGTTGGAGGATTGTTCTTTTAGTGAAGTTCTTCACAGCTAGTGAGGCTGGAGAGGTTGAAAGGTTCTTCTACGGCGGTACTTGTCATAGTTCTGGCGCAGGAGGAGGAGGAGACGGTCCCGCCGACCACGGGTCGGAGGAAGAATCCGGTGTGTAAAACGTTGAGTCTTGTAATTATCTAACAGATATACCCAAAAGGGGGAATAATTTGAAATGAGAATCTATTATTCTGTGGGTAAAGAGCTGTCGGGAGGGGTGGGAACAAATAATCGTAAGGTAACAGACTTGTCTTGGAGAAGGTGCATGGGAGCTTTTTTTTTAATCTGGAAATTTCATGTTATAAAGATTTACATTCATTTTACTTTTCTAATACTATACTATATAGTATTTCTATTGAAAATTATTTTCAAAAGGTATAATAGACTCAAAAGTTCAGAAGAATTCAAGTAACATGGTTGTATTGTGGGAACTGGAATTCACACCGTCGAGTTTTTGTTAATCGGAGGAAAGCCAAGTTAACCTAGCCTTCCCTGAAGGTCTCGGTTATCTGTTGGGCCATGCACAACACAATCAATATGAAAGATTCAAAAGTAGTAAATCGTAAAAGAGCGAAAAGAGAACAAAGAGGTCTTATTTTCGAATTCGCGTTTGAGCGTGAACAACAAGTGAGATCCTAGGCCACGAGAGCTGTCGGTATGTTCGCTAGTCTAGCCACCTAAGTTCTAACCTAGTCGAGTCGCAGCTCGATAGTAAAAACGGAAAAAATACCTAAATTGCTCTAAATATTAAGTTTACTCTTAGAATGCTCTTTTTTATGCTCTTCGTCCTAGGTGGGCCGTTGTCCGCAATTCGGACCCTCTTTGGGCCGTATCGAGACTTTAGCGTTTTTATGATTTTACTCGCGAAGTAGCCGTTGGTATAGGCATGGTTCTTCCAACGGAACCCTGTTTCTTCGCATAGCCAAGGCAGTTGGTGTTAAGTTAACTGTAACCTGCTCCACTACGGAGAATAGGAAACTGTTCGAGAGACATAACCTTCCCAACTTCCCGAATACTTTCGACGATGTTTTGTAGGCGGAACATTGGTGTCGTATCCACGGACCCGAAGACTGAGTTACGGCGAATACTTTCGAAGATGTTTTTCAGACGGAACATTGGTGTCGCATCCACGGACCCGAGGACTAAGCTACAGAAACTTCGGACGAAGATGCATGGTTATGGGATGGGACCGGGTTCAGAATGGTCCATGGCGAATTGGCCGCGCTCGCCGGGCGAACTGATCTGCGGCACGTTCGAGCTCCCCGGCGAGCCGACCGGCAACATGGCCGTGCTCGCCGGGCGAGCTGGCCGGTGTCACGGCCGAGCTCGCCGGCGACTCGACTGGCAACGCGGCCGTGCTCGCCGGGCGAGCTGGCCCGTGTCACGGCCGTGCTCGCCGGACGAGCTGGCTCATGTCGCGGCCGAGCTTGCCGGGCGATCAATTTCGGCTGTTCGTTTTCTCGGCTTTTGATTTGACCGAGATTCGGTTTTTCTGAGGACTTTCGGACATCGATTCCGTCGTGACCGATTTTGACCCCAACAGAGTTCCAATCACAAATGATAACTTTGGATCTTTTCTCCAATCTTTCAAAATCCTAAAAACCTTGCTGTGAAAATAATAAAACAAGAAAACCACACCCTGTCTCTAACATGGCGGCAAAGTTTATAGGGTAAAACTCGTCAGAGGTAATCTTGTAAAATGGTGAAGACTTGGGCTTCAAGTCGGCTGTGACCAAACGGGTTTTCTGCGCGCTTCGCTGTCAATCGATACACAGATGTGAGTATCGATCGATTATTCCTCTCCAATATCGACCGATGTCGAGCTCGATGGTCATCTCGGGTGCTTGCTCCAAATATCTCCAAAATCCTCCAAAATCATCACTTATCTCCAAAACACTCCTGATCTTATAAATATAATAAATAGACTCTATAATATAATAATTATTAGTAAAAAAACCCTAGTTTCCCAGAGGTCCCGGATATCTGCTAATACCACATGCTAAGCAATCAGAACACGAGATAACAACGATAAATTATATGAAATCGTAAAAAGAGAGCAAAGAGAAGTCTTATTCCGAATTTGCGTATGAGCGTTTTCAACAAGGTATAAGCCTGGGCTCGAGAGCTGTCGGAGAGATTCCTAGTTCTAACAACCCTAAGACGGCTAAACCTAATTGAGTCGCAGCTCGAGTAACAAAAACGGAAAGTTGCCTAATTGCCTTAAGTGCTAAGTTTGCTCTGAAAAAATCCCTCTTTGTGCCTCTCGCCTAGGACTCCTTATATACTGGCTCCAAGGTCGGTTTACGCTTTTCCTCTTCTGCCCTTAAGCCGCCATAGCATAGAGATGGAGATATTCCATTTTTTCTGATCTTCGTAAAGTTTGATCAATAACTTAGAATGGCGGGGAACGTGAAATGGGTTCGCTACGGTCTTCGGGAGATACCATCGAAGGGTAGATGAGAATGCATGGACTAATGTCGTATCGACGTTTCGGAAGAGCTTCGGCTCGAGGTCGGTCGCTACATAGTGACCGAGCGAACGTTTAGTCGCTACGTAGCGACCGAGCTTCTGTTCAAGCTCGGTCGCTGCGTAGCGACCCTTTTCGAGCTTTTGTCCGATGACTTGCGTTTCCTCCGCAAAGCTTCTCATAAGGAAGAATTTATTTCGAAAGAATATTTGTCGAGGAAGGTTTTTCGTTTTTCTTCTTCGGGAATTTGGACGTTAACTTCGTCGTAACCGTTTTCGACCCCAACAGTTAGCCCCCCAGCTCGTTAGGATCGTGGATTTCTAATGAGATCCCATCGAGCGGTATGGCGAGTTCGGACGAGATTGGTGTATTTGGGCGAAGTTTATTTCAAACTCCTCGGAAGAGAGTTATCGAAAAAGTGTTTATTAAAAAATATAAAATTCTGAGCCCTTACTTCTATAAGTAGTGAGCTCTTGTCATTCATTTGCTTCACACCTTCCCTTCTTCAAACCTTCAAAACCTCTCTAGCTCCAAATCTCTTGTTCTTAACATGTCTTCTTCCCATGGTGACAAGCGAAGTTCCGATGTGGAGATGGGCGAGGCCACCTCTCCGGTGCCGATTCCGACTTCTCCGGTCGAAGCGCCGGCTTGCGTTGCCGACCATCTCTTCTTTCGAGAGAGATTAGTTCGTCGCCAAGCCGAGAAAGAACAGGTTCGAGCCGGCGCCGAGTTACCGTCCTCTTCTGCACTAGCCGTTGCTCCGGGTCGTGGGACCGAGGGTGTAACTCCGCGAGATACGGGAACTCTCGCAGGCTCGGTCATTCTGGATGCTTCGGCTTTACCTGCTGGATCGTCCACGACTCCGATTCTCGTCGAAGATAAGGAGACGGCTGCTGACTCTATGCCTCCTCCTCCGGCCAGGAAAGAGATCGTTCTAGCGCTGCACGCTCCTAGTGTTGTTCCGGTTGCTCAGCCTAAGGGCCGGAAGAGGAAGTTTACCAAGGGCGGTGACGGGGAATCTTCGCAGCATGGAGACTTGAGCATAGCGTCGGGGCTTCGTGGAAAGGTTTGTCGCTCGCTTATTCTCTTGATTGTTACATATTTTTTCTAAAGACAACAGATCCCTAACTTTCTTCTCATTTCGCAGTTCATGTCGTTGATCGGCGGGATGATCAGCGAGTGCGATTCTGAGACTAGTCGTCTCGCCGGGGAGTTGTTGGAGCTGCAGGGTAGATGGTCTGAAACCGAGGCCTTGCTGACGGTTGTCAAGGATTCTCACTCCGTGAAAGTGTCGAAACTCGAGGTCGCGATAGGGGAGCTCGAGAGGGACCTCAGGAAGACGGCGAGTTCACTGCTTAAGGAAAAGAAAGCCAGGAAGGCCAAATTTTCAGAGGTGCGTCATCTTCAGCGTCAGATCGAGGGTGATGCAGGGTTAGCGAGCCGCGGGATTCAAGAGGCAAAGGATGCTCTTCTCTCTGAGTTTCAGGCTCGCTTGGCGAAGATCTCTGCCTTTCTGGGCTTCCTTGAGTGCATCCAGAATAGGGATTTAGCCTTGGTGACGATTGAGGGCGGGATGGCCGTGGTTCAGTCGTTCCAGAGTGAGACTCCTTCGACCTTAGAGGCCGAAGAGGCCAGACTGTCCGGCTGCAAGGGAGATTTGGCAGTCGTGGATGGAGATTTTGCACTACAAAAAAAGATGGATATTGTGACTAATTTTTGTGTCAAAATAGTTTGTCACAATATTGTGACGAATTGTTAACTAACTTGTGACCAAGTTATTACGTTACTAAATGGTAACTGTTTAGTCATAATATTGTGACTTAATTTTAAGTAACAAAATAATGTCACAAATGATGACGAATTAGAGACGAACAACTTGTCATAAATATTGCTATAAATTATGCGAGCAAAATGTTATTAATTTTACGATTTCAATGCCTATAATTATGCCATCAACGTAGCTGTTATGAAAAAGAAAAAAAATCATCTTTATGACTATTTTTAGTTACAATGAAAGCACATGAGTATTTAAAAATATATCATACTCAGAAAAAAAATTCTCTTAATTTCAAAATTAAGCCATTATCTCTATCTTTAACATATAAACATGATTTTCTCTGAAATAGTGACCAAAACTCAATTCTAAACATGCATATAACTTATATAAAATCAGATTTGAAAATTCATATAAAAAATTAAATGTTGACAAGAAAATATAATTCATATAAAAAGTTCATATTTAAACTACAAATTTTCATTGAATGCATGAACTTTTATAGCAAAAAAAAAACAGATTCAATTATACTATGATATAACTAGAATTTCATGCAATAATGATAATCATAACTAAACATATAAAGGCCGTAAAAAAAAACTAAACATATAAAATATTTTTTTAACAATAATAATAATAATATTTACATGTGATGGAATTAAGCAATATAAAAATATATTAATCATGTAAAGAGTGGGTAGAACAATAATAACCTAGCTATTAAACTTAAGCACATAAGTTTGAAAATGATTCTCCAGTTGTGAATGTCGATTCTGTACAAGTCGAGACGTTAACAAATCTACATGGCAAAGCAGAGTACCTTGATGATGTGAATGATAATGATAAATCTGGATCAGATGATGAAGATGGAAATTCAGATATTGAAGTGTCGGAACAGAGCCTGATTAAACTGGTCGTTGTTTGTGTTTTATCTTGATTCAAGACTTATATTTCAGCATTTTATTTTGACTTAAACCCCTATTTAACTTAATATTTTTTGTTATGTTTCATTCTGTTAAACAACGATTCTTTGAAGTGATGAGTTGCAACAAGGGTTATATCGTTAGTTGGACTAATGGATTGCAACGTAACTGTTATCATTTTCAAGAAAATTGGTTCTCGTATACAATCTACTTGGATAGCCATTATAACTCTTCATGCTTATATACTTTGATAAGCTGTTGTTTGAGACATTGATAGTAATTACAGTGAAGGCTTTATGCTTCATAAGCTTGTATTGTTCGATGATTTTTGCTTCCAATCAGACACGAACTGATGCATTTTTGAAGCACCGTTCCTGATCGTGATTGGAGATGACTTGTCGAACTTGTTTTGATAAGAAACATGAGTTCTGAAGCCTCTTCCAATATTTTATCATATTAAAGTAGCCTTTGATATAATATAGAGTTATAGACCAAACTTGTTTACTTTAAATGGAGTTATTTTTAGGTTCACCCTCTGGGTAAAACTCTAGGTTCACCAACTAATATGATTTCGTTATTTCAAATTTGATATCTTTAAAAAAATATATATATTATCAAGTTATATTATGTTTTTAAAATAAAAAGGTAAAAACAAAAAAAAATAATAGTAGTTAAAAAAAATAAAAAATTTTAACATCGTCGGCAAAACACTAAACCATAAATCCTAGATCCTAAACCCTTGGGTAAACTCTAACCCCTTGGGTAAACCATAAACCCTTGAATAAATCCTAAACTCTAAATTAAAGACACTAAAATACTAAACCTCAAACCCTAAATCCTAAATCCTAAATCCTAAACCCTAAACCCCTGAGAGTTTTAGTATTTAGTGTTCATGATTTAGAGTTTAAGGTTTATCCAAAGATTTAGGGTTTATCCAATAGGGTGTAGGGTTTAGTGTTTTATTGAAGATGTTAAAATATATATTTTTTTACATTCTTTTTTTGTAATTACTATTATTTTTTATTTAGTTTTTGCCTTTTTATTTTAAAAACATAATATAACTTGATAATATTTTATATATTTTTTTAAAGATATTATATTTGAAATAACGAAATTCTATTGGTTGGTGAACTTCGATATACAGAGTCTTTAGTACTCATTATTTTCACTAAAAATGTTTGTTACTTTTTGTCGTTATCTATGATTTATTTAAGCTACATATTTTTCTTATTTTCATGAAGTAAATATTTTGTGTTAAATAACCACACGTCTTAAAATTAGATAGTGGGGTTTCTAAATTTTTTAATCAAGCCGCCTTAAATTTTGTTAGTGGAGGCATAAAATTTTCATTATACCGCTTAGTGTTACCAAAAAATTCACGAACCCATTTAAACCCCCAAAAGATTATCTTTCTAGATATCTCTTTTATTTGTTGCTCTCTCGGTCTCTTCGTCGTCGTCCTTATTCCAACGTTTGGTTTGTCTTCCAGTTAAAAAGGTAATTTCTACTTGATTCTGGATTTGGATTTGGAGTTGAATTGCTAAAACGGTATCAAAGTTCTGTATCATGATTTTGCTAACCTTAACGTAACTGTTCGTATCCATCACCACGCTTTTGTAATGAAAACTCACATATTATGGTCTTAGCTTTATTTTAACGCTGAGTAACTGATTTTATGTTTCTTATCTAATTCTGTAATGGTTTTATAATTCATTCATCATCTTTGCTATACTCTTTCTCAGAAAAAGTTCAATTGGGATGCTTCGATCAACTATTCAGTTGAAAAGGAGTTTAAGAAACTTGCTGCCTATCCCCTCAAAGGAATGGTAAGTGTTACAAAGAAAGGAGGAGCAAAACCTGACTGGATTTTGTCGGACTATTGGACCACTATGCAAGCTTATTGGGCAACACCGAAAGTCAAAAAAACGAGTGCTAGTGCACGTGCTTCTCGATTGTCTGACCGCAATGGTTTAGGTTCGCATCGACATAGAGCGGGTTTATGTTCCTAAGCCAAAGTTCAAGATGTGCTGGTAAGGTTTATATTTCCATTCTTAGTTTCTGATTACTTGTATTATTTCTTTCCTAATTTTGTAATTGTTTATAGGAAGCAAACAACGAAGACTACGCTTTTATTGCTGTGATGAAGAAAACTCATCAAAGACCTGACGGAACATACGTTGATGAGCGTGCTCGCTTGGTTGCAGAAACTTATGAGAAGCACGTGGAAGAACGTTTCGGACAGCTTGAATCTTCTGGTCTAGATAATGTAACACTTGAGAATCTTGACCAGTGTGAAAGAAATGATATTTATGTAAAGGTAATATTCTAAACTCTTATACTGTTATAATTTTTAAATCATGTTTTGTGATGTTTATTAATACTAAATATATATACTTAGTTACATTTTTGATTATTTCTCTTATTTTTCCTTAATGTGAATCAGTACATAACTGGCTTACATGATTATAAAATAGTGTCAAATTAGTCACTGTTGTTGTGGCTTGTTTCTTTTTGTAGTGCTTTTGTTTTTGTTCTCATGTTTTGTCATTTCTATTAGGCTGTTGGAATGTCTAAACAGGGACGTGTCTTTGGACTTGGAGCATTACACAATAAGGTTTTACCAGCTTGTGATGTTTCGTGGAATGCACGCGAAGCTTCTGAAGAAGTTGAAATGATAACACAAAGATTGCAAGAGGTGGAATCAGAACTAAAACAGAGCCGTGAAGAGAATCTACAGTTTCAGAAGAGACTTAGGAATATGGAGACTCTTGTTTAGTCTATCACAAATCTAAGTGTCTAGACTTGGATCCACCACCAGAAATTTCCACTTTCCATGAAGCGTACGTTCACCCCATGTTTTTAATATCTTTTATTATGTATTTTGTTAAGACTATTTCATGTGATTATCTTTGTGAACCTATCATTGTTATTTGATTTGGATGTTAAGTTTTTTTGGTATATTAATGGTAACGTTTTTAGTGTTTCATCGCATATTATATATAATATTTATATATTAAAAACTGATGTTGTAATTACAATCTGTGACTAATTTGCCACTTTCTTTTCACTCTGTTAGTCATGATATGTAACAAGACTAGTAACAACAAAACGTCACAAATTAAAGGATTTTGTGACAATTTCGTTACCATCTTTTGGTAGCTAATTGTGACGAATAAGCGATATAATTTTGGTCAGAATATGTAACTAATGGGTGACACATATTTGGTAACAACTTGTGACGAATCTGTGACTTAACTTTTGTCACGGGTTGTAACGTATTTATGACAATTGAATTAGTAACAAATTGTGTCGTTTTTGTGACTTTGACATTTTGTCACAATTGGTGACAAATTTGTTACTGTGGTTAATGGTCACTAAAATTGTGGCGATTTTGACACGTAAACTGAATTGTGACCATTTTATTGTGACTTTTTATAATTTGTCACAAATCGGTCACAATAGAAAATTTGTGACGAAAAAAGAATATATTGTGACAAATATTGTGGTAGCAATATTCATATTTTATTGTAGTGTCATATTTTCGTCAATCCCACTGCTTGAACATATGTGTCGGCTTATTGATCTTAGCCATACACATTCTCTACTTGCTTCATGGAGCGCAATGATCTCAGCTTGATTTGAAGAAGTAGCGACAAGTGTCTGCTTCTAAGAACGTCAAGATATGGCAGTGCCTCCAATTGTAAAAACGTATCCTGTCTGGGATCGAACTTTGTGTGGATCTGACAGATAACCTGCATCTGCAAAACCAATCATTTGACCTTTCGAGTTTTTAGGATAAAACAAACCTAAATCAATTGTTCCTTGAATGTAACGAAAGATATGTTTAATTCCATTCCAATGTCTTCGTGTAGGAGACGAACTGAATCTCGCTAATGGTAAAAGATATGTCAGGTCGAGTACAATTTGAAAGATACATAAGAGCTCCAACTGCACTTAAATATGGAGTTTCAGGTCCAAGTATTTCTTCATTTTCCTCAGATGGTCGATTATATATTTAAAACTGATGTTGTAATTAAAATCTGTGACTAATTTGCCACTTTCTTTTCGCTCTGTTAGTCATGATATGTAACAAGATTAGTAACAACAAAACGTCACAAATTAAAGGATTTTGTGACATTTTCATTACCATCTTTTGGTAGCTAACTGTGACGAATAAGCGATATAATTTTGGTCAGAATATGTAACTAATGGGTGACACATATTTGGTAACAACTTGTGACGAATCCGTGGCATAACTTTGGTCACGGATTGTAACGTATTTATGACAATTTAATTAGTAACAAATTGTGTCGTTTTTGTGACTTTGACATTTTGTCACAATTGGTGACAAATTTGTTACTGTGGTTAATGGTCACTAAAATTGTGACGATTTTGACACGTAAACTGAATTGTGACCATTTTATTGTGAATTTTTATAATTTGTCACAAATCGGTCACAATAGAAAATTTGTGACGAAAAAAGAATATATTGTGACAAATATTGTGGTAGCAAGATTCATATTTTCTTGTAATGTTGATCTCATCCTAGCTGATATGAAATCCGCGTGCTTTCTTCCGACGTGTTCAGAAGGTCCAGAGGGGAAAGATCTGGTGCTCGGGGAAGGTGGAGGTGATGCGGCTCCAGGCTTGGACAAAGTGACGGGTAAAGAGGGAGCGTGAGTTCTGAGGATGACTTTGGTTAGATCTCTTGCGGGAGATTTTTTTTATGTTTGATGTTTCGGCCTTAAATGGTTCATTTCATGTTTCAGGACTGGCCGTATGTGGCTTTGGATCCCTGCCGCTCTGCGGCTTTCTTTTTATGACAAGATGATCGAGTTGCATTTTTCATAAGTGTACGTATGGCGTGGAAGAAGGGTGATGAGTTGTCGTCTCATATCCTTCTTCGATGTGAAATGTTTCGTTCGAGATCTGTTTCGAGAGTTTTTCCGCGAGATATCGACTTCGCGGGATATCTGAAGATGTCGAATATAAACATAGAGGCATGGTTTTGGGATCTCGTATCTTTTGGATATCATGCCTTGAGATGTTAGAGACCAGTGCGCTGGGTTTAGGGTAAGACCTAGATTTACTTTTGGTTTTAAGATTTTATGCGGTGACTAGCCGACTATCGATTTATCTGTCGCGATTTTAACATGATACGTACTCGGCTTATATGACTTGTTAGTTATGAATCGAGTGTTGGGGTCAAAAACGGTCACGACGAAGTTAACGTCCAAATCCCCAAAGAAGAAAAACGTAGAAAAAAATCTTCGACAAATATATTCTTCTTTACGAAAAACCTTTGCGGAAGAAACGCGAATCATCGGATAAGAGCTCGAGAAGGATCGTTACGCAGCAACCAAACGCGTACTCCGCTCGGTTGCTACGTAGCGACCGAGTTTGAGCCAAAGCCCAGTCGCTACATAGCGACCAAACGCCCATTCCGCTGGGTCGCTACGTAGCGACCGGGCTCGAGCAGAAGCTCGGTCGCTACGTAGCGACCAGCTCTTCCAAAACGTCGATACGACATCAATCCATGCATTCTCGTCTACCCTTCGATGCTATCTCCCGAATACCGTAGCAAACCCATCTCACGTTCCCCGCCATCTCTAGGTTATCAATCAAACTTTACCGTAAAAACAGCGAAAAGTTAATTCTTTATTGAAAGAAGCCGTAATAAACGCTTCGAGTCGAAAGACGGCCCAAAGGGACCTAAGACACGACTCGAGGCTCAACTTACGATTTCTCAACCAACAGCCCATAAACCGCATGTCGGTTTACGCTTGGTCCGCAAGGAAAGATAAATGTCAAGTTTCCGCGGATAAATACGAAATTTTGAAGATAATTACGAAGATCGGAAAAAATGGAATATCTCCATTTTTATGCTATGCC
>NC_027750.1:50715191-50715338 GCF_000695525.1 Brassica oleracea var. oleracea | reverse complement strand
GGGGGGGCAATTAGGCAACTTTCCGTTTTTGTTATTTCGAGCTGCGACTCAATTAGGTTTAGCGGTCTTAGGGTTGCTAAAACTAGGAATCTCGCCGACAGCTCTCGAGCCCAGGCTTATACCTTGTTGTAAACGCTCATACGCAAA
>NC_027750.1:50713856-50713938 GCF_000695525.1 Brassica oleracea var. oleracea | reverse complement strand
TTCCCTGGGGATAAACGCGGCAGGAGGCCAGACGACAAAGGGAACGACAACAATCGCCGCAGAGTCAATATGATCATCGGAG
>NC_027750.1:50708421-50709059 GCF_000695525.1 Brassica oleracea var. oleracea | reverse complement strand
CAGAATTTCTCAAGCAATACTCTATGTTCATAGATAGAGAAACTTCCGATGTCGATCTATGGAGTCTGTCCCAGAGGGAAGAGGAACCCCTCCGCGAGTTCATCAGCCGGTTCAAGTTGGTGATGTCCAGGGTCAGCGGGATAAGCGAAAAGGTGGCCATCGACGCGCTCAGAAAGGCACTCTGGTACAAGTCAAAATTCAGAAAATGGATATCCCTCGAAAAACCACGGACGATCCAAGACGCCCTCCACAAGGCGACGGACTACATCATGATCGAGGAAGAAACGAAAATCTTATCGCAGAAGCATAAGTCGGCAAGATCGTCCTCGAAAGATGTAGACCCGAAAACAAGGAAGAAGAACCCTCGTAACGACAAGTATGTCCATCACGAGGGGGAAGAACTCCATGGAGCGCACAATTATGCGATCAGCTCGGACCAGGGCCGAACCACGGGGAATACGTGGACTCACAATCAAGGATATGATAAAACACCTTCTACAAGTTCTACCAATCCCGAGAACACTCCACGACTAACTGCAAGGTCTTGGGAGCAAGGCTGAGAACATTCGGAAGAGAACACTGACCCTGCCGCGATCATCTCGATCAAGGCGGTCAGCACGGCGACAACCGCCGAGTAA
>NC_027750.1:50706143-50708298 GCF_000695525.1 Brassica oleracea var. oleracea | reverse complement strand
TGGGTGCGTATACTCGTATACTCCCACATAGGAAAAGATGCGTTATTGTAATCAAATTCTATCTAGATTTCGAGAATTTTCACGAAATATGCGTCGCTCTTTTTAAGACAAAATCGCAAAGCAATCTCACCTCAAAAATATATGTATAGTCTTCGATATAACTGCGAGACGTCGCCAAGTTAAAAATCGAGATGATACGAACAAATTGTCCGAACGTGACCACTACAAATCTTACACTCCGTTCGTCGATTGGCCCCGACTAACGCATCAGCCGTCTTAAACAAACGCAACCTGATCACTCTTTTGATCTTCAAATGTCCAACACAAGGACGAAAGCGCGCTACAAAAAAAAATCCGAAATTTTGGTCTAGCACTTCCAGTTGGCTTAGAAATTGTCTCTGGAAAGATGCTCGATTCGTACCATACAAGTCGTATAAGCCGAGAACCTATCGCGGACTTTAAATCGGTACGGATCAGGTAGAAATCGCAACAGGAAAACCGATAGCCGACTAGTCACCGCACAAACCTTAAGACTGAGAGTAAACCTAGGTCTTGCCCTAAACCCATCGCATTGGTCTCAAACATCTCAAAGACATGATTTCTAAATGATACGAGATTCCTAAAACATGTCTCTTCGTTCATATCTCAACGTTCCCGAAAAATCGTAAATAATTTTTACGAAAACTCACGTCTCGAACGAACTAACAGATCGAACGCCTCAACGAAGATAAATATGAGACGACAACTCATGTTCACTTCAAACCCACTCTAACAAAGTAACCGAAACAGACATCCAATATATAAACCGCATAGCGGTAGCGGTTCAAGGCCACCAACGGCCAGTCCCGATAAAAGCAGCCAAAAAAGGCCCGTACAAAGTTCAAGGCCACACTCGGCCAGACATATATGAACAAAGGGAAAAACTCCTTCCCGCCAAAACACTCACAGGTCGAAGTTAAAACTCCCGGACAAGGAAGCCCCGAATGCGTCCGCGGGAAAATTCACTTCCTCATCATCACCAGCAAAATCAGCCGTAATCTCTACGGTATCGGGGGAAACCGGGATGGGATCCCAGAATCCCTGGATCTTCCCGTCGATCGGAGGAATGGTCGCCTCAGCGTGAGCACAATCCTTCATGCCACCCTTCATTAACTCCATCTCCCTCTCGAAAACGTTGTAATCTTCCTGCGTCTTCCAAAGGCTCTCGACGGAGCCGCGACACTCACGGAAGTTGCCCAGCGAGTTGAAAGCGCCCTTAAGATTCCCGTACTCAACCTGAAATTGAGAAGCGCGAGTCTTCATCCTCTCGACAATTTCCCTCTTGCCTTCCGTTCCGCCCTGCGAACAGCCCTCGCATGATCACGAGCGAGTTGAGCGTCTCGCGCCAACATCTCGTCTCGCATACGAACACGATCCTTTTCCGCCTTCTCCGCTTTAAAGCGATAGATCATGGCCTCTCTATGGCTCGCCTCAATGGCCGATCCAAGCAAGTTCAAACCCTGTAAAACCGATTGACACGTTATAAGCAAAAAATAATAATAACGATCGTCGGGATTCTTATAAATTATACCCTGTTAATGATGCGAGATCCTTTCGCAACAACTCTCGGCCTCCCTGACTCGCTCGTGGCCTGAGGAGTGTCAAAACCCGACGGAAGACCAACGAAGAAATTATCGAAGTCTGGAATAGGAACCTCGCTCGTACCACTTCCATCGCCGAAAGCAAGGTTCGGATCCCATCCTAGAAGCATGCAATCGTCCACCGAAAACTCCAGGTCACTGAGATCAATACCTTTCCCCTTCGAAGAATTTGGCCCCGTCACAATAGTGGGACCGGCGTTGGGACCGGCGTTGGGACCTTGGTATTCAGGTTCGGAATCACTCCTTGTTTCTCCGCCCAAAGCAGGACCAGGATGCACAAACCTCAACGCCTTACGAACTCTCTTCGGCGTAAAAGAAGTCCAGAAAAAAGGACCATTCCTGAGCAGATCCCTCATCGCAATAATGTCCTCAGGAAACGGAGCAAGAGGGTTGATAGAGGGGCGATCGTTCGGCAACCTCCAAAACAGTGGGATACAACTCTCTTCAACGGACGCTGCGTCTACACGAACGAAGAAGAAAAACTTCCTCCACGAGTTGAAGTTAGAAGTGAACCC
>NC_027750.1:50705000-50705808 GCF_000695525.1 Brassica oleracea var. oleracea | reverse complement strand
TTCTCGGCGGGGTCTACCGAATGAGGAATGAATTCCATCTTCGGCACTCGAAGCTCTTCAGAAACATTCGCGGGCAAAGACCCTTTCTTCGAACTCCTCTTCTTACTCGATATCTCGTGTTTTTATTTTTTTAAGATCAAGGAGGAAATGACAAAGAGAAAAAGAAAGAACATTTCAAGAAAAACCTCTCTATGAGAATGAGTATGAGAATGAGTAAGTGTGAAGGTTATGAAGAAGTTACCTCCCTTCTTATAGGCATGAGAAATTACTATTTACTTGCGGATTTTTGGACACGAACTTCGCCCAAATACACCAATCTCGTCCAAACTCGCCATACCACGCATTGGGACCTCGCTAGAAATCCATGTTCCCAATGTGCTGGGGGGCTAACTGTTGGGGTCAAAAATGGTCACGATGAAGTTAACGTCCAAATCCCCGAAGAAGAAAAACGTATAAAAAAACTTCGACAAATATATTTCTCTTTACGAAAAACCTTTGCGGAAGAAACGCGAGTCATCGGACAAGAGCTCGAGAAGGATCGTTACGCAGCGACCAAACGCGTGCTCCGCTCCTACGTAGAGACCGAGCTCAAGCCGGAGCTCGGTTGCTACATAGCGACCGAGCTCGAGCCGAAGCTCGGTCGCTACGTAGCGACCGAGCTCGAGCCGGGTCTCGGTCGCTACGTAGAGACCGAGCTCAAGCCGGAGCTCGGTTGCTACATAGCGACCGAGCTCGAGCCGAAGCTCGGTCGCTACATAGCGACCGAGCTCCAACCAAAGTTCGGTCGCTACGTAGCGACCGAGCTCGA
>NC_027750.1:50703259-50704891 GCF_000695525.1 Brassica oleracea var. oleracea | reverse complement strand
GGTTATCAATCAAACTTTACCGTAAAAACCTCGGGAAGTTCATTCTTTATCGAAAGAAGCCGTAATAAACGCTTCGAGTCGAAAGATGGCCCAAAGGGACCAAAGCACGACTCGAGGCCCAACTTACGATTTCTCAACCAACAGCCCATAAACCGCATGTCGGTTTACGCTTGGTCCGCAAGGAAAGATAAATGTCAAGTTTCCGCGGATAAATACGAAATTTTGAAGATAATTACGAAGATCGGAAAAAATGGAATATCTCCATTTTTATGCTATGCCAGCTTAAGGGCAGAAGAGGAAAGGTGTAAACCGACCTTAGAGTCAGTATATAAGGGGTCCTAGGCGAGAGGCATAAGGAGGGGATTTTCAGAGAAAACTTAGCACTTAGGGCAATTAGGCAACTTTCCGTTTTTGTTATTTCGAGCTGCGACTCAATTAGGTTTAGCCGTCTTAGGGTTGCTAGAACTAGGAATCTCGCCGACAGCTCTCGAGCCCAGGCTTATACCTTGTTGTAAACGCTCATACGCAAATTCGGAATAAGACTTCTCTTTGCTCTCTTCTTGCGATTTTTATACTTTATCGTTGTCATTATCGTGTTCTAATTTGCTTGAGGTGTGGTATTAGCAGATATCCGGGACCTCTGGGAAATTAGGGTTTTCCTAGTTTCCTTATTTAAAAGGAAATTGACAGTGCGAATTTTGGTTCCCACAGTTTGGCGCTAGAAGCGAGCATCTCTCCGGAGACAATTTTTAAGCCAACCGGAAATGCTGGACCAAAATTTTGGGTTTCTTTTATAGCGCTATTATCCTTGTGTCGGATGTACGAGAGTCATCTTCGTGAGATGGCTATGTCTGTTTAGGACGTTCAAGAGTTCGATGTGATCAGCACCGAACTTGGCGGTAGATGCCGTTGCTTAGAGTTTTTTTGCGCAAGATATGTGTTAAAAAGTTCGTGATTTTTTTTTATTTTTTGACGGAGTGTCCGTTTTCGTTGTTCGGAAGAAGTAACCCTCGAGGCATCTCTCGCGAAAGGCTGCTTCTCCTAACGGCTGATTTATTTTCGCATATCAAAAATGTTTTGCGGATGAAAGATTGTTTGCTTGGTTAAGATACGTCGGAAACATCAAAGGTGTGGTCGGATGCTTCCGAGTTTGAGAGTATACGAGTATACGTATCCACTCCCCCTCCTTTTAATGAGGGGGGACAGCTGAATTTGTCTTTCGACAAACTGCCTACGTACTCCTTATGGAGATCAAGTCGTCTCGTAGTTCGGTCATTGTGAGTTGTTTTGGTTAGTGGTAGTATTTTTTGAGATGCATCGCGTTCCAGGTCCTTGGAATTTTTATGCCTTGCATGTTGGCTATTTCGTAGGAGCCCGGTCGGATGACTTTTTCGATTTTATAAGGTCCTTCCCAGTTTGCTCCGAGTTTTCCCGCGTTTCCTTCAGCGGTGTTTTGGAAGACTTTGCGAAGTACTAGATCTCCCTGATTAAATCTGCGATTCTGTACGTTGGAATTGTAGTACTTTGCGGCTACGTGTTGGTAATTTTGGATTCGGATGAGTGCTCGATCTCGGAGCTCGATAATGAGATCGAGATCATCGAGGAGCATTGCGTTGTTGAGCTCCTCTCGTT
>NC_027750.1:50702982-50703188 GCF_000695525.1 Brassica oleracea var. oleracea | reverse complement strand
AAAGGGGTTTCTCCTGTTGCTCGCCTCGGGGTGGTACGGTGGGACCAGAGGATTCCCTCGAGTTCGCCGGCCCACCTGCCTTTTTTGGCCTCTAAGCCTTTCTTCAGTCCGTCGAGAATGGTCTTATTAATCGTTTCAGCTTGTCCGTTACACTGCGGATACCTGGGCGTTGATTTGTTAAGCCGTATCTTCCATTTTTCGCAGAA
>NC_027750.1:50701841-50702852 GCF_000695525.1 Brassica oleracea var. oleracea | reverse complement strand
AGGAAATGCTTTTGCTTTGAATTATGAAGGGGACCGACGATGTCCATGGCCCAGCGCATAAAAGGATAGGGCGATGTGATGGAGGAGAGAACTTCAGCTGGTTTTCGGATGGTCGGACCATGCCAGTGATCTTCCGCCGGAATGATTGCCGCAGGAACATAATGTACGTCTTCCATCACTTTTCTCGCTTTTTCCCCTTCCAGGCACGTCATGAGTGGTCCGGAGAATCTCCATTTGTAAATTTCGCCTTCTAATGTTACGTAGCGCGCGGCCTGTCTTCGGACTTTACGGGCTGCCCATTTCTCGGTGGGCAGGTGTCCGTCGATAATGTAGTCTCGAATTTTTTGCAGCCATGGGGTATCGCAGCCGTAATCAGATTGCCCTGATTGCTGTCGTATCGTAACTTCTTCTTCTTCGTCATCTTGACCTTCTATAAGGTTGACGACGATTGGTGGTCCGATGCTCGGATGTTCGATGAACTCGACCGGAATTACCCTTTTAAGTCCTGGGTCAGAACTTGATGCTAAGGCCGCGAGTGCATCTACCTGGACGTTTTCGGAACGGGGAATTCGCGTAAGGGCAAAACAGTCAAATTTTTGAGCTAGTTTTCGGACCAGTTTGAGGTACGCCTCCATCCATTCGTCCCTGGCTTCATACTCTCCGCTGAACTGACTTGTCACTAACTGGGAGTCGCAGTAAGCGGGGATGTTTCGTATCTTCAAGCCGTGAGCCAAACGCAGTCCTGCGACGAGTGCTTCGTATTCGGCTTCATTGTTTGAGGCGTGGAATTCCGGCATTTTCGCATTCTTTCGACCATTCGAATTTTTTATTTCCCCGTAAGACATCGTAGAAGGGCAGGCACTTGCGATCCCTGCTTGGACGAGGATACGTCGATGTGAAGGAGCCAAGTGGAATTTGGTTCGTCGTTGGTTATGGTTTCTGTCGGTAATTTGACCAAGAAGTCCGCAAGCACTTGTGACTTTGCGCTTGTTCTCGGTCGGTACTCGATAT
>NC_027750.1:50690951-50701439 GCF_000695525.1 Brassica oleracea var. oleracea | reverse complement strand
TTGTAACCTGAGAAGGCGTCCATGAAAGACAGAAATTCGTTTCCCACCGTTGCTTACTAATCGATCGATATGTGGCAGAGGGAAACTATCTTTTGGACATGCCTTGTTTAGGTCGGTAAAATCCACGCAAACTCGCCATTTTCCGTTTTTCTTTTTGACTACTACAGGGTTAGCGAGCCAGTCTCGATACCTCACTTCCGTTCGTTGTTGACCGCGGAAGCCCGTTCAGGTCCTAGCTTCCGCCTTTTTTGTTTGACGGGTTTGAAGGTCGGATCGATATTTAATTCGTGACACGTTATGTTAATGTCGATCCCTGGCATATCTTCCGCGCCCCATGCGAAAGTATTGAGGTTTGTTTTTACACAGGTTATGAGCTCTGTCCTCAAAGGCTCACGGAGATTGGCTCTGATTTCGATGCATCGTTCCGGAGATGCTTCGTCGAGACAGACTGTGACCACAGGTTCGCAAGTTGGTTCGCGTTTTTCTTCTAGGGCCGTGATGTTACGAGACTGCCAGAAGAGTTCAGCCGAATCTTGACTTCGCGAATCCCGGTTGAGGACGTTTTTCTCCATTTTTCTAGGAGTGGTCTCGAGGTCTGATCTTTTTCGTTTTTGTTCTGCGGCAAAACACACCTGTGATACTCTTGGGTTTCCCCATATTACCTCGACTCCGTTAGGGGTTGGAAACTTGAGGCAAAGATGGTACGTTGATGGGATGGCACGCATGGCGTTCAACCATGGTGTTCCCATGATAACGTTGTAAGATGCGGGACGGTCAATGACAACGCGGGACGGTCAACGACTAGAAACTCTGTGACCCTTGTCACAGTTCCGGCTTTGACTGCGAGATTAATCGACCCGTAGGCCATGGTCGTTTCTCCCGAGAGTCCCATTAGTGGGCTAGGGTATTTCACGATTTCGGATTGATCGATCTTCATTTTCTCGAGAGTATCTTTGAAGATGATATCGGCCGAACTTCCGGTGTCGATTAGCACCCTAGCGACGTCGATATCTCGGATCGCCAGTTCGATAACAAGGAGATCGTTCCGAGGTTTGGTTCTATCGACCGTTGCTCCCCCCTTGAAAGAGATGACGTTCGCGCACGTTGAGTCTTGCATATCGTTCCTGATCGTTGAGTGGCTTTTGCGGGTTAGATTGATCCGTAGCCCCACCTCCTTCTTGCGCCAAACTGTGGGAACCGAAATTCGCACCGTCGATTTCCGTTTAAATTAGGAAAGTAGGAGAACCCTAGTTTCCCAGAGGTCCCGGATATCTGCTAATACCACACGCTAAGCAATCAGAACACGAGATAACAACGATAAATTATATGAAATCGTAAAAAGAGAGCAAAGAGAAGTCTTATTCCGAATTTGCGTATGAGCGTTTACAACAAGGTATAAGCCTGGGCTCGAGAGCTGTCGGCGAGATTCCTAGTTCTAACAACCCTAAGACGGCTAAACCTAATTGAGTCGCAGCTCGCATAACAAATACGGAAAGTTGCCTAATTGCCCTAAGTGCTAAGTTTGCTCTAAAAAAATCCCTCTTTGTGCCTCTCGCCTAGGACTCCTTATATACTGGCTCCTAGGTCGGTTTACGCTTTTCCTCTTCTGCCCTTAAGCCGTCATAGCGTAATAATGGAGATATTCCATTTTTTCCGATCTTCGTAATTATCTTCAAAATTTCGTATTTATCCGCGGAAACCTGACATTTATCTTTCCTTGCGAACCAAGCGTAAACAATTATCTTTCCTCGCAAACCAAGCATAAACCGTCATGTGGCTTACGGGCTGTTGGTTAAGAAATCGTAAGTTGGGTTTCGAGTCATGTCTTAGGTCCCTTTGGGCCGTCTTCTGACTCGAAGCGTTTATTACGGCTTCTTTCGATAAAGAACAAACTTTCCACGGTTTTTACGGTAAAGTTTGATCGATAACTTAGAATGGCGGGGAACGTGAAATGGGTTCGCTACGGTCGAAAGAGCGCGGTCGCTACTTAGCGACCGAGCGGATGCATAGCGACCCTTTTCGAGCTTTTGTCCGATGACTCGTGTTTCCTCCGCAAAGCTTCTCATAAGCAAGAATTTATTTCGAAAGAATATTTGTCGAGGAAGGTTTTTTGTTTTTCTTCTTCGGGAATTTGGACGTTAACTTCGTCGTAACCGTTTTCGACCCTAACACACTTCACATCCTAAGGCATGGTTCGAGCGCTTTTTCTTTTTCCGGATTGATGGGGAGTCTGTCGAGGAGAGCTACATCCACCTATTCCGTCGAGAGTGGAACTTCACCCGTGGTAATATGAATAGCTATATTTTTTGTTTTGATACCTCAAAAACATGCGAAGATGATTTTTTTATTATCTTGCTGTGAACATGATCCTTCCGCCGACTCCTGCCGATCTTTTTGCCAAGCGAGATCTTCTCCGTAGCAGGCCGTTCTTCTGGAATTCCTTTACCGTCGAACGGATTCGAAGCGCGGTGGAGCTCCATCGATCTCGAGCCGTCTCTCAGCCTCTGGATGTTCCGTATGGCGTAGAACCGGTCATTGATGTCTTGCCTGCTCAGAGGCAGAGAATCAGGTCTCGGAAAGGCAAGGGAGTTGCCTCCGAGAATGTCTTGGGAAACCTTCCGCTGCCAGAATGGAACCCTGGTTTCTCCCTAGGGGAAAGGAGTGGAACCAGCGAGGTTACTCTTCCCATCGATTTTTTTGCCGACCTCCCTCCCGGTTTTACTACTCATAAGTCGCTGGACGAAGAGTCGAGGAGGAAAGTAGTCGCCGAAGGCTCCAGTTTAATCAACGAGGTTTATCCTTTGAACTTTGATCTAAATTATATTTTTTTTTCCCTTTCCGATCTTAAGTTCGTGCAGGGGATGAGGGTGTTCAATGCGGTGCTCGTCGGAAGTTTCCGGGAGTCGCGTATCTCTCACTTCAAAGCCGAAAGGGAACTCTTTCGGTTTCGAAAGGAGGCCGGAGAACAGAGCCAGAGACAGGCTGAGCTCCATTCTCGGGCCCCTGTCCGTGCGGAGAGGAGAGGAAAGAGAGCGATTGTCGCCGAAAAGAAGCGGATGGCTGCTTTGTTTGCCAGCGAATTCGAGAGCTTTAAGGATGCTCAAAAATTCGTGGGTGATTTTCGCGAGTGCCGTGGCTCGGTTGCTACCCTCTACGAATCGCAGAAAGAGGACTTCTCTTTTCCTGCCGAGGTCGCCGAGATGTCGGGTCTTATGAACGGGTGTGCCCATGCCGAATCCTTGGTTCCTCCGATCGGAGGACACGGTGGAAGCGGGAACCGGTGTCGGTAATGAAGGTGCCGGAGTTGCAGACAGAGAGGTGGATCAGCCCGTGAGCTCATTCGGGATCTCCATGTCTGGGTTCCTCGACTTTGAGCTTTGAGGATTTTTGGGATTATTTCCCTTAGTTTTATTTCGAGGTTTGATGTATCTAGGCCGAGTGTGGCCGTATTTGATTTATGTGTGTTATGGCCTTGCGAGGCTATGTGAACTATGTGTTTGAGACCGGCCGTTTGGTGGCTTTGGGTCCTAGCCATTTTTTTTAGTTTATACTTCTGCCAAGTGTGAGGGAAAGATACGAGTAGTCACTTCGTATCTTAACTCTTAGTTTATCGTCTTGTTCGTTTGCTCTTACTGAACGAGGGCGTTCGGAAACGTTTAGGATTTTCGCGAAGTTTCGTGAGCGTATTAGATATAGACGATGGGACATGTTTTTAAGATATCGTATCATGTCTTGAGATATTAGTGGACCAGTAGGACTGGGTTCAGGGCAAGACTTAGGTTTACTTTCGGCTCTAAGGCTGTGCGACGACTGATCGGCTCTCGTTTTGCCTATGGGTGATTTCCACCTGGTTCTTTCCGATTTAAAGTCCGCGACTTGGCGCCGGCTTATATGACTTGTTTGGAACGAACCGAGTACTCTCCAGAGACCGTTTGGAGTGCTGACCAAAATTTCGGATTTCTTGTATAGCGCGCTATGGTATCCTCGTCGGATGTAAGAGAACCTTTATTTTTACGAAAGGTTAGACTACGAGTTCTTTTCTAGAACGTTTTTGGGTTTGTCCGTCGGGGCCAATCGACGGGAAATTTTTAGAGTCGCGGACGGACCGTGTGTTTGGATAATGTCTTTCGAAAATATTTACGACGTCTCACTTTTTCCGAAAGGTATATCCTTTGTAGTGAGAAAGTTACAATCTTCATTTTTAGAGAAGATGTATTTGGTCTTGCTTGACCATTGATACGCAGTGATTGTTGTTTAAGTTAGTTCCCATCCAAGGACTGCTTGAAAGGTATGCGTGTTTGGAGACTCTTGTCTTGGGTGTTTCTCAGGTTAATCTCCGATTGTTGTGGCTTATTGCAAGTGAATCGGGAGACCGAAATAAAATGACAACCAGAGCCGGAACCAGACCTAACTGAACCTGATATCCAGGACATGATCAGCAACATAACCAAATCAGAGACAGTTCAAGAAGTGCCAGTACCAACCGTATTCAAGGGAGCTATCACTAGACAAAGAGCTAAGATACTTCAACATAAATTTAATGAAAGCATGATACTTGCTTCTGATCTTGGACAGGTTAAACTAGCTGGTGAATCAAGCTTGAAGAAAGATGAACTAAAGGGTGAAGAACCAGCTAAGGAGAAACAAGCATCAAGTGAGGTTATGTGGCCATTCATCTCGGAGCAAGGCCACACCAACCTGATGATCATTACCATGGAAGATCAACTTGCCTAGCAAGTCTCTTGGACGAATCTAGCAGCTAGGCTAAGCTCTTTGTGTGTGCTCTTTTTCCCTTACTCTTGGTTTTGTCCCAAATGGGTTTTCCGGAGGAGGTTTTTAACGAGGCCACAACTTGCTTCACACTTATACCAAGTGCTAAGTTCGATCCAAGGCTAAGAAGACTCATGACCTTATTTCATGTTTTACACTATAGTTTGTTTCCTTATTTGTATTTTCGTGACCTAAGTGGAGCCTGTTCCCTTGGTTCTATTTATATGTTTTTGCAAGCCCACTTTTGGGGCAGACTTTGAATAAACATAAACTTTTCTCTAAAGAAAACCCTAGAGCTATCTAGCAAGAACTCGCCTCCTCTCTCATTGCCTTGTGAGACCAGTACTTCCACGGCCTTGAGGACCCTGTGTTGTATCACGAGTTTTTCCATATCTCGTGTGGTGCACTTCATTCCATCAATCCGTTCCAGTTCAGATCCTCTTGGTTGATTAGATCAGTCCATCCGGATCACCCTTGTGTTAGATCGGTTCCTTCTCTCTTGCTTGGGAACATACAGCCTTTGATAGCTCAGGCTTATATCATTTCTGGTATCAGAGCTGAAGTTCCTTCAGCATCAGGTTTTATCTATCCTGTCTGTTTTATTTACAATCGTTTTTAGTTTCATTTGTTTTTGCATTCATATAAAACCCATAAAAAGTCATACTTGTTTCTGTTGCATCTAGTTTATCTTGTTTCTATTTCATAAAACCATAAAAAGTTGTGTTCTTCATCCTGTCGAGTTTAGTGGCTGCTAGATCTTTATTTTCATTCAAAAAAATCATTAAAACTTGTTAGTAAAAGCTTGCAAATCCGAGTTTCCTTAATTGGTCGAGTTTAAAAAAAAAAAAAAGTTTCATTTCTTTCAACCGTGTGATCAACCTTTTCCCCTTTTACATCCAATCTAATATTCCTTTGCATATTGTCGATTTCAAATTAAATTTTCCTTTAAGTTTAAAAAAAAATATTCATATTGCATATTTCCATTGCTTTGGTCGATCACAACTTAAGTTTTCTTTATTTTTCTCTTAGGTTTATATTACAAGAGAAAAGCCGCCATGGGAGAAGAAACTCAAGCAGCTTTGATGCAGGCCCTCCGTGATCTGTAAGAAGAGATGAACAACATGAGACAAGAACTTGGAGGCAGGATGGACCGGATTGAGCATAGGCCAGTCATTAGGCCACAGAGACGAGTTGACTTTGGAACAGCTCAGGCCAATACAACGCCAACGGGCACAGCTCCAAGAAGAACCGGAATACACTTCAACGACATTCCGGAGGCTAGCAATACTCATCAACAACCAGAAGATGACCCCGGACCTTTCTATCCCCAAAACCAGAATCAAAGGAGAACTGAGGAACAAGATGACTATGGCGAAGAAGATGAAGAGGATGAGGACTTCTTACCCCGGCCAAGAGTCCCACGCAGGCAAAACCGCAACCAAGGGTTTGAAGAAGGAGACTTTTTACCGCCACATAGAGCTCCACGCCAACAAAACTATAATCAAGAACCAGAGCACATCAAGATGAATGCTCCCGGCTATGCGGGAAAGGTTGATCCAGAAGCTTACCTAGACTGGGAGAAAAGGATGGATCACATTTTTGCCTACTATAACCACCCTGGTCCTAAAAGAGTTGCTTTGGCAGTAGCCCAGCTCACGGACAATGCTCTTTCCTGGTGGGATAGATTGTGCTCCGATAGGAGAAGGAACGGCCTGAGGCAACTAGACTCTTGGTTAGACATGAAAGATGCGATGAAGCAACGGTTTGTGCCTCAACACTTTCACAGAGACTTGCAAAGGATGTTACGGGCACTCAAGCAGGGCAGCAAGTCAGTGGAGGAATACTATGAAGAGTTTGAGAAACTAAGAAACCGTTTGGACTTTAATGAGGATGAGGAAGCTACCATGGCTCAGTTCCTCGACGGTTTACAGGAGAGGTTAAGCTGCAAGGTGGAGATACATGTTTATGCTGACATGAAGGACCTGTTCCATCTAGCTATCCAAGCTGACCAACACATCAAGAAGAAGAGCTCCAAGGGCAAGTCTCAAGTCTCTTGGAATTCAAGCAATAGCAACTACAACAAGTCGGTGGACAAAGGAAAAGGGGTTGAAGGGGACAGCCGGCCGAAGCCTCGCACCACCGAACCCATGAAGGACAACAAAACCGAGCCAGCCAAAACTACCAACCCCCAACGTGCCAGAGACATCACCTGTTTCAAATGTAGAGGCCGAGGGCACATGGCAAGAGAGTGCCCAAACCAGAGGGTAATGCTGCTCACTGATGACGGCTATGAATCTCGTGATGAAGGAGAAGTACCTGAGATTCAAGAAGAGTATGGAGAAGTTGAATATGCTGATGTGGGAGAGAGCTTGATGATCAGACGTGTGCTTAGCGTCCTAGTGCAACCCGCCGAGACAATCCAAAGAGAAAACATATTCCACAGCCGTTGCACCATAAAAGGCAAGGTATGTAACCTTATCATAGATGGTGGGTCTTGGACCAATGCTGCTAGTGCTTACATGGTAGAGAAACTTGGTCTAGAAAAGACAAAGCATCCGCATCCATATAGGCTAAGGTGGTTAGATGATAAGGTTGAGCTTAAAATTAAGGAACAAGTGAGCATTCCATTTAGCATTGGTAAGTATCAAGATGAAGTAGTTTGTGATGTAGTCCCTATGCAAGCTGGACATGTATAGCTAGGAAGACCATGGCAGTGGGATAGAGAAACTAAGCATGATGGTAGAACTAATATGTATACATTCATGCATGATAAGCGTAAGATAAGCTTAGCACCTCTCACCCCAGCACAAGTTCATGAAATTCATTTGCAAATGGTTAAGGAAAAGGAAAAGTCTGTTAAATCAAACTTTCTTATCCGTCCTAGCTGTGTAAGAAAGGCTGCTGCTACCAAACACACAATGCTACTAATGATCTTTAAGGAGCTTTTGAGTGCAGGTTCTGATGAGTTAACTCTTCATCCAGAGATTACTAAGCTTCTTGACATGTTCAAAGATGTGTTTCCAGAGGAGATTCCACACGGTTTACCCCCACTCCGAGGCATTGAGCACCAGATAGATTTTGTGCCAGGAGCTGCTCTGCCAAACAAACCGGCTTATAGGGTGAACCCGGAAGAGACTAAGGAGTTGGAGAGACAAGTTCAGGACCTATTGGACAAAGGATACGTGAGGGAGAGCCTCAGTCCATGCGCTGTACCTGTCTTACTTGTACCAAAGAAGGACGGGACATGGAGAATGTGTGTAGACTGCCGAGCCATCAACAACATCACCATCAAGTACAGACACCCCATTCCACGGCTTGATGACATGTTAGATGAGCTAAGCGGAGCCACCATCTTCTCCAAGATTGACCTTAAGAGTGGGTACCATCAGGTAAGAATGAAAGAGGGAGATGAGTGGAAGACAGCTTTTAAAACAAAGCAAGGTCTATATGAATGGATGGTGATGCCATTTGGACTTAGCAATGCTCCTAGTACTTTCATGCGTCTCATGAACCACATTCTTAGACCATACATCAGTAAGTTTGTTGTGGTTTATTTTGATGACATTTTAATTTACAGTACTAGTTTACTTGATCATGTGACACATCTTGAGCAAGTACTAGAGACACTTCGACAAGAAGGGCTTTATGCAAACCTCAAGAAGTGCACATTCTGCACTGATAAACTTGTCTTCCTAGGTTTTGTTGTGAGTTCACAGGGTTTACAGGTTGATGAAGAGAAGGTTAAGGCCATTCAAGAGTTGCCAACTCCAACAAACATCAGCCAAGTCAGAAGTTTCCATGGTCTAGCTAGCTTCTACAGGCGGTTTGTCAAGGATTTCAGTAGCATAGTTGCACCCCTTACTGCTGTGGTGAAGAAGAGTATTGGGTTCATTTGGGAAAAAGCTCAACAGGAAGCCTTTCAGACCTTGAAGTATCGCCTGACCCATGCACCAGTACTGGTCTTACCCGACTTCAACAAGACCTTTGAAGTAGAATGTGATGCATCAGGGATTGGGGTAGGGGCAGTTCTTATTCAAGAAGGAAAACCCGTGGCTTACTTCAGTGAGAAGCTTGGTGGAGCAGCTCTCAATTATCCGACCTATGATAAAGAGCTGTATGCCTTGGTGAGAGCTTTGGAGACATGGCAGCACTACCTGCTGTCTAAAGAATTTGTGGTACACACTGACCATGAAACCCTTAAACATCTAAGAGGGCAAACCAATCTCAAAAGGAGACATGCACGCTGGTTAGAGTTTATTGAGACATTTCCCTACATTATCAAGTATAAGAAGGGCAAGGAGAACATTGTAGCAGATGCACTCTCCAGGAGATATGCTTTGATTGCAATCATGGAAGCAAAGGTGTTGGGATTTGAGTTCATCAAAATTTTGTACGGAGAAGATCCGGATCTTGCTGCCATCTACTCAAGTTGCACCAAAGGACCACAAGGAAAGTTCTACTTGCATGAGGGATTTCTTTTCAAGGTAAGGAGATTGTGCATTCGTCAATGCTCCTTGAGAGATCTAATCACTAGAGAGGCTCACGGAGGAGGGCTCATGGGTCACTTTGGAGTAGATAAGACACTTGTTGTGGTCAGAGAACATTTCTATTGGCCGCATCTTAAGAAATCAGTAGAATCTCATTGCGCAAGATGTGTAACTTGCAAGAAAGCTAAGTCTCGAGTCCAGCCTCATGGCCTTTACATGCCACTGCCGATTCCTACAGCTCCTTGGGTAGACATCTCCATGGATTTTGTTCTAGGAATACCAAAAATTCATCACAAGGATTCAATCTTTGTTGTCGTGGACAGATTCTCCAAAATGGCACACTTCATACCTTGCGCCAAGGTGAATGATGCGTCCAAAACAGATGATCTGTTCTTTAAGGAGGTGGTGCGCTTACATGGGGTGCCAAGGACTAGTGTATCTGACCGAGACACCAAGTTCCTCAGCAACTTTTGGAGAACACTATAGAAGAAGTTGGGTACAAAGCGGCTATTCTCTACTACTTTTCATCCCCAAACTGATGGGCAAACTGAAGTTGTCAACAAGACGCTCTCTACGCTGCTTAGGGCAACCATTGGGAAGAACATGAAGAATTGGGTTGATTGTATCCCATTCATCGAATTTGCATATAACAGAGCTCAGCATTCAGCCACTAAGATGTCCCCCTTTGAGGCAGCCTATGGGTTCAACCCAAAAACCCCTTTGGATCTTAAACCTTTACCTCCCGTTGAAGTTGTCAGTCTTACCGGGGAATCTAAAGCTGCCTATGTCAAGGAACTCCATCAGAAGGTTCAAGAGAATTTGGAGAAGAGGACTGAGCAGTACACTAAACATGCCAACAAGGGCCGCAAGGAAATTGTATTTGAACCAGGAGAGTGGGTTTGGTTACACATGCGGCAAGAAAGGTTTCCTAACCAGAGAAGTTCCAAACTGAAGCCAAGAGGAGACGGCCCATTTCAAGTTGTTGAGAGGATCAACAACAATGCCTACCGTCTTGATCTGCCAGGTGAGTTGAATGTGTCTTGTACTTTCAATGTTACTGATCTATCTCCTTGTTTTGCAGATGAACCAGTTTTGAGGTCAAAACCTTTTGAAGAGGGAGGGAATGATGAGGACATTCAACCAGAGCCGGAACCAGACCTAACTGAACCTGATATCCAGGACATGATCAGCAACATAACCAAATCAGAGACAGTTCAAGAAGTGCCAGTAC
>NC_027750.1:50689702-50690158 GCF_000695525.1 Brassica oleracea var. oleracea | reverse complement strand
TTGATGTTGTGCCGGAAAAACCGGTCAGTGGTTTTGGTTCCGGGATAATTTCCCCGAGTTCGATGTTCATTCTCCGGAGAGTGTCGTGGAAAATGACGTTGACCGTGCTGCCTGTGTCGATGAGGATTCTTCCCACTTCGAGGTCTCGAATCACCAAGTCGATGACCAGCGGGTCGCAGTGAGGTTTATCGAGTCCGACGGTTTCCTCCTCCTCGAAAAAAATCGTATCGTTTGGAGCATTGTCGGTCAGGGACCAAGTCGTCCAGTTAGAACTTGTTTCCGCCTTTCTACCATAGGCCTTGATGGACGAAACAGAGTCGCGATAGAATTGCGATTCTCCAATGATCATGTTTATCCTCCGGCGGGTACTATTGTCTCCAAGGTCATCCTGCCTTCTTTCGTGTTTTTCGCCAGATTGATTTGCGCGTGCGTCCCTCTCGGGAGACTCTTTATCAG
>NC_027750.1:50688987-50689628 GCF_000695525.1 Brassica oleracea var. oleracea | reverse complement strand
GTCTTTTATGCTAGTGACCTTCGAGAGGTCGCCAGCGAGGAGTTTTGCGGCTAGCCTTGCGCCGAGAACTTTGCAGTTCGTAGTGGAATGAGCTTTGGTCTGGTGGAACTCGCAGTAGGAGTTATCCTTATACTGGTTCCTGGACCAGGTGTTTCCAGAGGTCTTCCCTTGTTCGGAATTGATAGTGTAGTTGTGCTCGTCCTGGATGTTTTCTCCCTCGTGGTGGACATACTTGTCGTTTCGAGAGCTTTTTGTTTTTTGGGCGTCTTCTGCGGGGTGTACTTCTGGGAGAGGACTTTCATCTCTTCTTCAATCATGATGAAGTCCGTTGCCTTGTGATGAGTGTCCTGTATTGTTCTCGGTAGTTCAAGGGATATCCATTGCCGGAGTTTCGACATGTACCAGAGAGTTTTCCACAAGGCATCGACTGCCACTTTGTCGCTGATTCCAGTGACTCTTGCCATTACCAGCTTGAACCTGTTCATGAATTCGCAGAGTGTTTCGTCTTCTCTTTGAGATAGACTCCAAAGGTCGACGTCTGAGGTTTCACTGTCCATGAACATGGAATATTGTTTGAGAAACTTCGAGGCGAGCTGACGGAAACTTCAGATGGAGTTTCGTTTCAGACGAGAAAACCATTC
>NC_027750.1:50685265-50686408 GCF_000695525.1 Brassica oleracea var. oleracea | reverse complement strand
AAAACGTCAAGATATGAACGGAGAGACATGTTTTAAGATCTCGTATCGTTTAGATATCATGTCTTGAGATGTCTGAGACCAATGCGATGGGTTTAGGCAAGACCTAGGTTTACTCTCGGTTTTAAGGTTTGTGCGGTGACTAGCCGGCTATCGATTTTCCTGTTGCGATTTCTACCTGATTCATACCGATTTATCTCGGCTTATACGACTTGTATGGTACGAATCGAGCATCTTTCCAGAGACAAATTTAAGCCAACTGGAAGTGCTAGACCAAAATTTCAGATTTTTTTGTAGCGCGCTTTCGTCCTTGTGTTGGACGTTCAAAGATCAAAAGAGTAATCAAGTTGCGTTTGTTTAAGACGGCTGATGTGTTCTTCGGGGCCAATCAACGAACGGAGTGTAAGATTTTTTGTGGTCGCGTTCGGACAATTTGTTCGTATCGTCTTGACTTTTAACTTGGCGACGTCTCGCAGTTATTTCTAAGACTATACGTATATTTTCGGTCCTGAAGCGAGATTGTTTCGCGATTTTGGGCCGTATGAGGCTGCCGATAAGAGTCTTAACGTTTGTAGATTTTCTAAGCGTGTTCTGAGATTTTTGCGTTTAAGTGCAAGTGTCTTAAAATGGAGCGATGCATATTGTAGTAAAAAATTTCGAAATCTATAAAAAAACTCGATTACAATAATGCATCTTTTCCTATGTGGGAGCATACGAGTATACGCACCCACTCCCCCCCCCCCTTTTTAGAGAGGGGGATAGCTGAACTCGTCTTTCGACGAGCTGCCTACGTACCTCTTTCGAGGATCAAGCCATCTTGTAGTTCTTTTTTATGCCGCAAGCGTTTTCACTCGGCGATTGTCGCCGTGCTGACCGCCTTGATCGTGATGACCGTGGCCGGGTCAGCATTCTCTTCCAGATGTTACGGTTGAGTCGTACTGTCGGCTTCAGACTCATGCTGAGTTTCGACACCCGAAGCGTTTGCGTCAGCAGACGATGTTAAATCGTCTTTTCTTGAAACGTTTTTGGTCGAAAATTTATCTATCTTCGTGCGTTTGCGATTTGTCATTGCAGAGCTCGTCATCTGCCTTAACTTGTTCTCCGCGAGGAAGCACAGTCGCGACTGTTTCTGACATCCCCAGATAG
>NC_027750.1:50684943-50685153 GCF_000695525.1 Brassica oleracea var. oleracea | reverse complement strand
TTTTTGTGCTCTCCTTGGCCATGCCTGGTAGCTGAATCGACCCGAGGGTCATCGATACTTCGCCTGAAAAGCTTGTGAGCGGTTTCGGCGTTGGAGTTACTTCTCCGAGTTCGATGCTCATCCGATTGAGAATGTCACGGAAGATTACATTGACCGTGCTTCTTGTGTCAATGAGTACTCTTCCGACTTCCAGATCTCGTATGACGAGGT
>NC_027750.1:50683375-50684112 GCF_000695525.1 Brassica oleracea var. oleracea | reverse complement strand
CCCCAACAGTTAGCCCCCCAGCTCGTTAGGATCGTGGATTTCTAGTGAGATCCCAACGTGCGGTATGGCGAGTTCGGACGAGATTGGTGTATTTGGGCGAAGTTCGTGTCCGAAAATCCGCAAGTAAATAGTAATTTCTCATGCCTATAAGAAGGGGGGTAATTTCTTCACAATCTTTACACTTACTCATTCTCATAGAGAGGTTCCTTGAAAAATTCTTTCTTCTTTCTCTTTCTCTCTATCATTTCCTTCTTGATAAAAAAAAGAAAAACACGAGATGTCGAGTAAGAAGAGGAGTTCGAAGAAAGGGTCCTTGCCCGCGAATGTTTCTGAAGAGCTCTGTGTGCTAAAGATGGAATTTGTTCCTCATTCGGTAGACCCGGCCGAGATCGAGACATGGTGGGTGATGTATTATGGTTTGATCACGCCTCCCAAAGAAAAATCGTTCCCGATCATGAACCGTCGCCCGATGGAGGTAGGTGCACCAAGTAGGAGTACTAGCAAATTCCTCGAGGTCATGCGGTCGTTCTACCATATTTCGGATGCGGTGGAGTTCAGGGTTCCTCGTCAAGGAGAGCGTGCTAGTAGTCCCCAGGAGGGTTACTTTACTTGTTACGAAGCATTCGTAGTTCGCTGTCGTTTGTGGTTCCCGATTCCCGAAATTATCGTCCGTGTGTTAGATCATTTCGGGGTGGCGATAAGCCAACTGAATCCTCTTGGCATCCAGCACCTCATTG
>NC_027750.1:50679988-50680208 GCF_000695525.1 Brassica oleracea var. oleracea | reverse complement strand
AAGAGACGTTTCGATCGAGATTTGAAGGAGAACACAAAGATGGAGGTAAGGGCGAGTAGGAGCAAGCGAAGGAGTTTAGACGAGTCTTACTTGTTTTCGTCGTAAAATCTCAACGGAAACTCCGATTGAGACGAAACGAAAAGCGTTTTGATCGGGATTCAAAAGAAAACACGAAGGAGGAGCTTTTTGAGGCCTGACAGGTCGCTATGTAGCGAGCTGG
>NC_027750.1:50679558-50679936 GCF_000695525.1 Brassica oleracea var. oleracea | reverse complement strand
CGTAAAATCTCAACGGAAACTCCGATTGAGACGAAACAAAAAGCGTTACGATGAGGATTCAAAAGAGAACGCAAAGGAGGACCCTTTTTAGGCCTGACAGGTCGCTATGTATCGAGTGGAGAGTTGGCTTGAGCTCGGTCGCTACGTAGCAACCGAGTCGTGTGCATGCTCGGTCGCTACGTAGCGACCGAGCTGTGTAATCGATTTGTTGCGCTTCCTTTTTTCCACGATTAACCTAGGGGTTTTCTGTGGTTTTTAGGAGAACAAGTTTTACCCTTCCAAAATGTTTTCGGAAAACGTGTTTTGGTAAAACCCTTACTCATTGAGATTTCTTTTGTTCGGTAATGAGCCAAACTTACGGGGTTTGATAAGATTTAT
>NC_027750.1:50678628-50679437 GCF_000695525.1 Brassica oleracea var. oleracea | reverse complement strand
GAACTGCGATTTTCTCTTTCGTATTTCCAGATATTGTTTTGATCAAGCGTTTTGCGGTTATGAGTTGGAGTAGTCAGTACCCCCCTCCTTCTAGCGCCAAACTGTAGGAACCAAAATTTGCACCGTTGATTTCCGTTTAAATAGGAAAGTAGGAGAACCCTAGTTTCCCAGAGGTCTCGGATATCTGCTAATACCACACGCTAAGCAATCAGAACATGAGATAACAACGATAAATTATATGAAATCGTAAAAAGAGAGCAAAGAGAAGTCTTATTCCGAATTTGCGTATGAGCGTTTACAACAAGGTATAAGCCTGGGCTCGAGAGCTGTGGGTGAGATTCCTAGTTCTAACAAGCCTAAGACGGCTAAACCTAATTGAGTCACAGCTCGAATAACAAAAAATGGAAAGTTGCCTAATTGCCCTAAGTGCTAAGTTTGCTCTGAAAAAGTCCCCCGTGCCTCTCGCCTAGGACTCCTTATATACTCGCTCCTAGGTCGGTTTACGCTTTTCCCTCGTCTGCCCTTAAGCCGTCATAACTTAAAAATGGAGATATTCCGTTTTTCCCGATCTTTCTAATTATCTTCGAATACTTCGTATTTATCCACGGAAACTTGACATTTATCTTTCCTTGCGAACCAAGCATAAACTGTCCTACGGTTTATGGGTTTTTGATTAAGAAATCGTAAGTGGGTTTCGAGTCACGTCTTGGGTCTCTTTGGACCGTTGTTTGACTCGAAACGTTTATTACGGCTTCTTTCGATAAAAACAAACTTTCCGCGGTTTTTATCATAAAGTTCGATTGATGACT
>NC_027750.1:50678306-50678578 GCF_000695525.1 Brassica oleracea var. oleracea | reverse complement strand
GTAGCGACCGAGCTTCGGTGAGAGCTCGGTCGCTACGTAGCGACTGAGCCGTGTATGTGCTCGGTCGCTACGTAGCGACTGAGCTTTGGTGAGAGCTCGGTCGTTACGTACCGACCAAGCTGTGTACGTGCTCGGTCGCTACGTAGCGACCTAGCTTTGGTGAGAGCTCGGTCGCTACGTAGCGACCAGCTTTTGCGCTGGTTGCTACGCGGCACGTGTATGTGCTCGGTCGCTACGTAGGGACCGAGCTTCGGTGAGAGCTCGGTCGCTAC
>NC_027750.1:50666930-50678129 GCF_000695525.1 Brassica oleracea var. oleracea | reverse complement strand
TTTTCCAATTTTTCGTGAATGTGTTTTCTCCGCAAGATTCTTCGTAAAAATAAATCTTTTTCTAAGATTTATTTTTCGTAAAAACGTTCATGCCAATTTTTACGGACTTTCAGACATTGATTCCGTTGTGACCGATTTTGACCCCAACACTCGCCGGCGAGTCGACAGGCAACGCGGCCGTGCTCACCGGGCGAGCTGTCCCGTGTTACGGCCGAGCTCGCTGGCGACTCGACTGGCAATGCGGCCATGTTCGCCGGGCGAGCTGGCCCGTGTCACGGCCGAGCTCGCCGGCGACTCGACCGGCAACACGGCCGTGCTCGCCGGGCGAGCTGGCCCGTGTCGCGGCCGAGCTCGCCGGGCAATCCGTTTCGGCTGTTCGTTTTCTCGGCTTTTGAAGTTTTGACCGAGATTCGGTTTTTCTACGTGACCGATTTTGACCCCGACATGTATAAAATGTAAACTAGTTACTGTGTTTGGTTGTTGCATGAATCCTAAGGATGGAGTTATTAAAAATGTATTATTTTCTCATTTATGTTTTTATATTTTTATTATACGTTACTTGATATCTAACATCAAAAATCAGAAATGATTAGAGAGCCCATAGTTAGATACCAAAAAACCGCATTAAAAGGTTTAAAATCTGGTCTGGTTTTTAATTTGATGTAGAATAATTCAAACGAGAGATTCATGTACGGTTAGCGCAGTCGGTTAGAGTGATACGACATTAGAGAATCTGAATTCTAGTCTTTTGCCCAATATTTAGAGAGTTAGGACTTATGGTTTTGCTAACCATTCAAAAAAAAAAAAAAGCAAATTATCTGTTTTCTTTAATCAAAGAAATCACATTAATTAGAATCCCTTAAGAAGCCAATGCTAGTCTTTTAATAGAAAGTCCATGCAAAGCTTCTCTCGTCAAACAAAAGTATTTCCTACGGAGTAGTTCCAAGTCTTTTTCAACTTTTCAAGCAACTCTTTGTTTAGCTTCTAAACTTTGGAAGCTCACAAAAAAAGGTCAAGATCTTGGTTGTATTAGCTTTGAGGCCGACACGTAAACACAACTCACCCAACAACGACCCTCTTTTTCATCTTTTCATGCTGTTCACGAGAAAGAATGATAGTTGATACATCCCTTCTTCTTTCATTTACATCATTGCAATTCTTAAATTATCATCATATATTATAAACACACAAAGAGAGACTAATTTGGCGTTGCCCACCAACCTAACTTCCCTTCTACTTCATCAACTAATTTAAGAATTGTAATGATGTAAATGAAAGAAGAAGAGATGTATCAACTATCATTCTTTCTCGTGAACAGCATGAAAAGATGAAAAAGAGGGTCGTTGTTGGGTGAACACGAGTAGTTGATGAAGTAGAAGGGAAACAAAACGAAACAACCCCTTCCAAAAACCCGCAGCAAGTTTATGTAAAAAAGAAGTCAGTTAACTCAACCTCAAACCCTTTTCAAGCTTTAAGTGACCCTGATTCCTTGATGCCTAATCCAATTCCTTTAGGACCTTTAGTGCCACCAGTTCCTGGCCTCGACCAAATGTTAATAGACCATCCTCCTGATATTTCTTCATCTAGCTCCCCACCCTCGCATGACCTTCCTCCAAGACCATCCCTAAAACGATCCAGTTCATCCCCAACTTTTTCACCATCTCACTCCTCCAACCCTAACCCTTTTGTCCAGAACCAAGATCACTGATTACCATCCAATCTCCTGTTTGAACACGGTGTATAAGGTTATTTCTCGACTACTGGTGTCTCGACTCAAGCCTATTCTTCTTAAGTTAATTCTTCCTAGCCAAACAGCCTTTGTGAAGGACAGATTACTTGTAGAGAACACTACTCTAGCAAGTGAACTAGTCAACGGGTATCACAAAAACAAAGGAGCTAAAAGAATTACCATAAAAGTCGACATCGCCAAGGCTTTTGATACTCTCTCTTGGGATTTCATCCTCTCTTGTCTTCAGGGACTTCAACTCCCATCAAAGTTCATCTCCTGGATCAAAGCCTGCATCTGCACAACCTGCTTCATGGTGGGTTATAATGGTATGGTTAACAGTTATTTTAAAGGCAAGAGAGGACTCAGGCAAGGAGATCCTCTGTCTCCTTACCTCTTCATCATGGCAATGAATTGCCTATCTATGATGTTAAACCAAGCAGCTGCAAATGAAAGGATAAACTACCATGCCAAATGTGATGCAATGAAACTTACCCATCTTTCTTTCGCAGATGATCTACTAATTTTCATCGATGGATCTTTGAGGTCAGTCCAAAATGTGCTTCAGGCTCTCAAGGAGTTTGAAGGTCTGGTCTCGCTGTCAGTCTCCAAAAGACAAGTTTCTATGCCTCGGGGTTGTCAGAACAAGAAATAAACACTATCCAAGCTTCGACTGGAATGGTCAATGGTACGCTTTCTTTCAAGTATCTAGGAGTACCACTGAATTCCAAGAAGCTCTCATTGGCAAACTGTGAACCACTGCTTCATCAGGTGAAAAATCACCTATCCTCTTGGGCTGTCAAGACTCTATCATTTGCAGGACGTCTGCTTCTGATCAAAACAATCATTGCCGGGATCACAACGTTCTGGTGCTGAGCATTTATCCTCCCTAAAGCCTGTATCAAAAAGATCAACTCAATGTGCAGGTTTTTCATCTGGAAAGGAAACCTAGAGGGTCACCACTCTGCTAAAGTAGCTTGGGAAACAGTAACATTAACAAAAGATCAGGGAGGTCTAGGAGTCAAAGACCTTCTAATCTGGAACAGAGCTTGCTCAGTGCGCCTCATTTGGATCTTTTTTTCAGAGAAGACTCGGTTTGGGCAGCTTGGTTTAAAGAAGTGATTCTCAATGGTTCCCTGCATAACTACTGGACAGTAAAGCCTAGTCAGAAATACTATTGGTTAGTAAATAAACTAATCAAGCTGAGGTCAGAAGTGTTTCCCTTAATAAAAATGAGGCTCGGTAATGGACAGTCAGCTCGTTTTTGGCTGGACAACTGGGCTCCAAATGGTTGTATCTCTTCACTGCAGGCTTCCTCCGGGTCACGCCTAGGAATCCCACTGAACGCTACTATTGCATCCCTGAGCATAAATGGAAATTGGAACCTTCCGCCGGCAAGATCAGAAGCGATGTTGGACCTGTACACTTTCATTACCACAATAGTCTTAACAGAGGAACAAGATTACTATGACTGGGAAGTACAAGGAAAGATAACTGCAAAGTTTAGTACTGGAGATCTCTATACTCACTTGAGAGGAGACTTTCCGGACCAAGCCTGGGCTCCTGTTGTCTGGTTCACCCGGTCCATCCCAAGACACTCTTTTCACTCATGGCTGATGATCTTGAACAGATGTCCCACCAAAGACAGAATGCTTCGTTGGGGATTCCAAGTTGACCCGAATTGTCTCCTCTGTAACTCCCGGCTAGAATCAAGAGACAATCTCTATTATGATTGCTCCTATAGTTTTGATCTCTGGACTATGATAGCAACTAGATGCAGGATAACTCCTCGACGGACTTGGGATGAGACAATCAATCAGATGCAAGCGCTGGCTCCACAAAAAGCAAATCGTCTCCTAACCCTTCTTTCATGGCAGGCAAGTCTCTATTGGATCTGGAACGAGCGACTCTCTCGTCTGCATACTAACACTTTCCGATCGGCTGATGTACTCTTCACCATCATTGATCGACAGATCAGAAACAAAACACAGAGCTTCAGGGAATCAAACCCTTCCCTCTCCTCTGCTATGTACCAACGATGGATTGACACCACCACTCATTGATCTTCTTCATCGTGATCTGTTTCCTCCTCTCCTGCTATGCAAACTGATGTCGGAAGCGAGACTCTCCGTTCATCCTTCTACTTGGGCCATTGGGCTTCACAACAACATGAAAGTTCCAAATTGAGATTCTAGGTTTTATTTTATGGGTTTTACTGGCATTTGCCTTCTCAACACTAGCCCATTGGGTTTGCACCTTTTTTTATTTTCTAGTATTAATGAAAGCCAGTTTACAAAAAAAAAAAAAAAAAAAAAAAAAAAAAAACAAAACAGGCTTGAACTTCGTTTTAAATATCTAATGGGCTTTTTAGTTCGTTTTGAACTTTGTTTCATTTTGTTTCATCTCTACTCGTGTTCACCTTTGTTCAAACATCTATAGTTTATAGGGAAGTTTCGAAATTCGTTTTAAATCTCTAATGGGCTTTTTACTAAGTAGATAACGAACTTTTTTGGACTCAAAACTATATGGGAAAATAAAAGTATCTCAACTAAATTTTTCTAAGCATTTTAATATCCAAAATTTTTTCTACCTACTTTAATACCCGAACTAATTATTTTACCCATTTTAATGCACAAACTTTAAATCTATGCCCATTTTAATACCTAAACTTTGTTTTTTTTAATGAAAAAGGTTAATAAGTTACAAACAATTTTTTTTTAAATCTCTAAAATTCACAAAACACTCTAAAAATTCTAGTTTTATTTTAAGTTCTAGAAATAAAAGTAATTAAATTTTGGATAATCTTAAATTGTGTAATAAAATTTTCAAGTTTTAAATACCAAATTTAGTTTACTTTTTGAAATAGAAAATAAATTTTATTTATTTTTCCTTCAAAATTAAGTTTTTTAAATATAAAAACTTATCCATAATTTATTTACTTTCTTTCCTTTAACTTAAAATAAACGTAAGAATTGTAAAGATTTTTTCTTAAAATTTGGATATTTTTTAAAATTTCGTTTGAACCTTATTTACATTTTTTGATTAAATAAACAAAGTTTGGATATTAAATGGGCACAATTTTAAAATTTTATGTATTAAAATGGGCAAAATAATTAGTTGGAGTATTAAAGTGGCTAGCAAAAAAGTTTGGGTATAAAAAGCTTAACAAAATTTAGCTGGAGTAGGAATTTTCCCAAACTATATTATGCGTTTGTATTTTATAGAATTCATATAAAATTATTCTATTAAGTAGTTATATTTGTAATGAAGAAGATGAAAATGATTTTATATTTCAAATATTTTATGCTCAAAACTAATCATTTCAGGTGTGTCATACAACACAAAAATATCATCGAATTCAAAAATTATTAGGTGATAATTAAACAATTTATTAGAAATTAGTGTTTAAATACTGTTTAACTCATTTTTAAAATCATTTTTATCTATATGATTTTCTGATTAATCAATTGATACTTAAGTACTGTCTAAAACGATTTTTAAAACACATTTATCATCTGAAACATATGTAACAGACCAGATGCTAAATAAAAAATGGTTCTTATTTATATCCACATAACTTTTTTTTGGTAAAATATATGCATCAGTTCTGATTAGAATCGACTCATTTAACTTTCACTGTATATGCATCAAAATAGTTAATTCTAAGCACAACTGAAGACAAAACAAAAAGAGTTACATTAATAAATGTTTTCTTAAATAACTTTAGAATGAAAATTCCGAGAGAACAAAAGAGAAAAGAAAGATTGAAACAATGGTGGAATAATAAACAATGGATGATAGAAACAAGACAACAAGGAAGATGAAGCCGTAAAACTCTACCTCTGACCACCTCCCATAACATTATCACGCCTTGATCCCAACGTCATCATAATCTTAAACTCCTCAAAATCAATCGTCCCATCTCCATCCTTATCCACGCCACCAATCATCTTCCTACACTCCGCGATCGAACACTCATCTCCAAGACTCCTCAGAACCTCATGCAGCTCCTCCGCCGATATAGACCCGTTCCCGTCGATATCATAGACCGAGAAGGCGTCCTTCAGATTCTCCAACACCTCGTTCTGATCCATCCCTTTCGTGTTGAGCTCAACGAACTCCTCGAAGTTTATGTAACCGTCTCCTTTACGGTCGATATCTGTTATGGCCTTCTGCAACACCTCCTCTGGAACCTCGTGGCCTAGACTTGTCATTATTGCACCAAGCTCTTTGGAGGAGATCTTACCGTCTCCGTTCACGTCGAATTTTTTGAACACGGCTTCGAGTTCTCTGATCTCTGTTTTACCTGAGCGTGCCTTGTGCAGGAAGGGAGAGTCTGCTCCGGTTCTAGACGCCGAACCGTTGGATTGATTTTTGTTGTTTGACATGGTTTCAAATCTCTGTGAGAAAAAAAAGAATCAGGAGTTTAGAGAAATATCCGTATTTGTTGTGATTCCAAAGGAAGCGGATGAATCTCTGGATCGCTAACTATTTTGGGATTCCCTTTCCGACAAAAATTACACAAATGGACTTAGTTGTGTTTGTTTTGTCATAATTTAAAAATGGATATAGGCTATTAGATAAAAGTATTTTGGAAATGGGAAAATAGAGGTGGGAGGCATGTTGATGAGAAGAGCTTGAGGTCATGCGTGAAGTACTGCTCTCCCAGTACTGGTCAATAATTACAAAGTCAATAACATGGTCATTATTTCCCTATTTATAATCATATTAATTATCGGTTTTGTTTGCAAGGATCATGCAAATACCAGCTCGTCCCTCAAAACATGTATTGATCTTTTGAGATCACAATACCACATGAGCGTGGCTACCACTGAGTCCACTTTCACTTCCACCAACATGTAGATTCTCTAATGTAATCTTGAGTGCATCTTGGTCTCCATAATGTTGTAGAAGATGCATCTTATGGTATGCCTTCCTTTTCTTGAAGCAAAAGAAAATAGCAAATCCAACAAAAAGCAAACCCGTCACAGTGACACTATTAACAGAACCCACAATGTTTGCAACATCTATAACATCTATCTTATTAAAATAGAATTACAATTATAAATTAACCTTAGTTTTTTTTAATTTATTTACATCTCAATGCCACTGAAGTAATAAATTTACCTATTTTTAGTATTCTTGTCTTTTATAGTTTAATGAATGCATTTTCCTAAAATAAAATACAACAAATTATGTTCTACTTATTTAATTAAGGAATACTTCCTATAATCAAATTAAATAATAAATTACACTTAATCAATACCAAAATATAACAAAATGTTCATTATACAGACTGGTTATTTTTTTATTTTGGTATATCAACTACGTTTAAAAACATAGAAAATGTTATAAAAAATACATAATATAAAACACATCTATCTTATTAAAATAGAAGTACACTTATAAATTAAATCTTAGTTTTTTAATTTATTTACATCTCAATGCCACTGAAATAATAAATTTGTACTACAAGAAAATACTAGTATAGCAACACTAACAAATTATTGCAAAAAGTCGATATTTTGTTGCAAACATAGTTATTGTAACGAAGTTTCAACATGTTTTATTTTGTTGCTGATTGAGTGTTGCAAAATCATATTTGTTGCATGAATATTGCAAAATTTGCAATAAATTATGTTCTTGTTATATGTGTTGTATTAACGTGATGAAAAAAATGTAGCAAACTTAAAGCAATATTACAACGTTTGTTTGCTACTCCACGTCGTTGTAAATCATTGCTACAAAACACATAGCAAGCACTATTGAAAATTTCTAACAACTATTTATTAAGACCTCTTTCGACTATAAATATATATTGTAGATTTTTTTGTAACAATAATAAAAACAAAAAAAAATTAAAAATATTATATGCAACCATTTCCTTATTTAATTGTTACCACAAATTATAGTCCAATGCAATGTATGGTTGAATTGTTTATTTTGTAATGTTCATTTTTTTTTTCACGGGTATAATTTTTTGTTTTTAATTTTTTGACTTGATTAATTAAAATCATAATAAGCTGGTTAGTTGAATAAAAATCATATTAAACTGATTATTAGATAGATTTTGTGACAGCTAAAATAACCATATTTTAAAGAATTAAAGACGAAACCACCCAGCAAATTATAATAACTTAAAAAATTCACACTAAATAAATATAAAATACAAAAAAAATGAGGGATTATTTTTTACACCGAAAAAATACTTTTCCTTATTTTCTATATTTCTTCAAGCTTCTCTATCCTTTTTGTTGAATGCTGCACTTGGAAGATCTTTTTTAAAGATAGCAGAAAATCCACCATTGATTAGAATGACTGCTAAACACAAGAAGAATGTAATTAAGAAAAATAATTTATAATTCACTCAAAAGAAATAATTATAAGCCTCAGAGACAAACCTGGTATTTTGCACTCGAACACATCTAATGTGATCTGATCTCACAGACTTTTTGACGACTGAACATACATTAAATTAACTGAAATAATCTGACTCAATTAAAAGCTAAAACACAGGTTTGTGTGTTATCTTGATCTGAGAACATATACCAACAAACACACGCCTGATCCTTATACTCATCCAGTGAAATTGAAAATGGTATAGTAAATAGAGAAACGTATGTGTGTGGTTTATAATTATAGATAGATATTTGGGCTCTGTATCCCTTTTTTATTATTTGAACCTTTTTTATTATTTGAGGAGCAATGATAAAAAATAACTTTGGCCTCATGTGTTTATTACATGTGTGCCATTTCCTAGGTGTCACCACCACATGCACTCTCACCTCATTTTTTAAAAAGCCCTTTATCAACTAGAATAATTACAAACAAATGCCACTGATCATTACATTATACTATAAGATTTTCGGATTTCAAAAAAAACCTTCAGATTATGTTTGTGGTAAGTCATTTACGCTTGATTACATTCGGATTTCAAAAAAAAAAACGGGGATTTAATTAAGGCAGCATATTAACTCCTTCCAAAGAGAGACTTTATGGTTTGTTCGAAAATTTGGAAGTGGTTCATTTAAATAAGGCAACAAAATATACGTTTGTGGTAAGTCATTTACGCTTGAGTACAATATTTGATTCTTCAAACTTCGTACAACTAAGTTCTTTACGGTTTGAATTGGTTATTTTAACCTGTACGAATGTTCATATCATAACCTGTACAAATGGTCATATCTAATCTTGCAACAAGTAAACCATGTTTATCATAATGTTCATATCAAATCGTTTATAATAATGTTCATATCATAACCTGTACGAATATTCATATCAAATCGTTTTATGATCTTTTCGATTCAATTCATCGAAAATCCCTTTATTATTTCCAACACTTAATGCTTCAAAATTTAAAGGAAACACAATTGAATTGTTAACGTATTCAAGGAAACAAAATTCAAAGAATTGAAATACTTACCTTAATCGATCGGGGAATATTTCTGAAATATATTTTGCGTGACCATCACTGAATTTTCTTACCTAGTTCACGTCCAGGCATCACGTAATTTTCAAAACAGGGAACTGGTATGTACAATATTAATTTCAAGACATTAATATCGGTTTCACAAATGACTTTGGCGTGGTGAGGAAAGACCACTTGCCTCCGTTCATATATAAATAGTAGAGGTGTTCGTTTACATCTCCTCACCATTGCCTCCTTCTCTGAACTCCTTTAGCATTACATTTCTAGCAAACACAAAAAACTAACTCTGTTGCCGACTTGATAATCCGCGCCCTGCAGGTGGGGTTGGCAAATTAATTGGGGACAGGGTAATCTATTGTATTTATTGTATATAATAAATCTTTTGGAGCTGATATTATATGTATATCTTGCTAATATTTTTCATATTTCATAAGAAGGCCGACTTAAGAAGGTTACTAACATTGATGGGTTTTCCAAAATTGTCTTCGACCCCACTGGTGTTCCAAAAATTGATGCTTTACGACTGAGGTAATACATGCATTCACATATTTTGTTAAATAATATTTTTAATTTCTCAAGATGATCTCTTTGCTATTGCTCATAATAGGATTTCAAACGAAGACTTCTGAAAGCATTATTGACAGCAGTTATTTTGTTTCTATTTTTCATTTTCTTTTGTTTTCTGATACATTGTTCTTTTTATATTTTATTAGACTATTGCTTATGTTTCATTTAATATTATATTTATAATTTACCCGCATGCAAACAAATATACAATTTAATTTCAAAGTCTATCGCATATAAATTTATATTAACATACTAAAATTCTTAGCTATAATCCGTATTTTCTTACATATATTTTTCTTACTATGACTTTAACTTTTATTATGTCTACATATTAAAAGTTATAATACTTTAAAAATCTTCTCGCTCCGCACAGGGCACGAGTTATCACCTAATTAGTTTGTATTACAGAGAAAGCTTGGAATATATATAGAGACAGAGAAAGCAGAATGCCAAATATTTGATCCAGATTTGTACTTATCTAAAGAAGATTATGGATTGTTTGATAACTGAAATATCAAGAAGGTTGTTATTAGTTTGATTAGAATATTTGTTCTAGTTTTAAATATTTCAAATGAAAATTCAACGTGGAATTAGGCTATGCAATATTCTTTTGTCAGTTGTGGATATGCACAAAACCTAATCATTATGAAAATATGTATTGAGCTGAATCAAATGGATATAAAATAGACCAAAAACCATTCATCAATCTCAAATCATACTTAGGTTTTTAAGAAAAAGTTAGTATAGCAAGCCAAAACCAATTAATTTATATATACGTATTTACCAAATATCAACACCTGAACCAAATAAAAACAAAACTAACAACAAGTTCTGATTAGGAGTTACAAAATCCAAAAATATAAAAAATTTACACTTGTCATAAGAGTTCTTCTAAATTGTAGCATATTTGTCACATGTTTTTAACGCAAAAGAATGTCAACTCATTATCGTTGAATAGTTATCACAAATTTAAAACATACGTACATATGTAAAAAAGCGTATTGCAAATTTGCAATATAAGTTGAAACAAACCATTTTTGTTATGATTTTTCAATAAAAATGAGATAAAATTGTGATGTGTGGTCATCATTACAAAATATTTACAAAAATTGTTGAAATTTTAACAAAAAATAAAAGTTGCAAAATTATGTTGCAATATCCAACTATTCTTGTAGTGTTACCTACCTTTTAGTATTTTTGTCTTTTATAGTTTAATTAATACATTTTCCTAAAATGAAATACAACAAATTATGTCCTACTTATTTAAGGATTACTTCCTATAATCAAGCTAAATAATAAATTACACTTAATCAATACCAAAAATATAACAAAATGTTCATTATACGGACTGGTTATTTTTTATTTTGGTATATTAACTATGTCTACAAAAATTGAAAATGTTAAAAAAATACATAATATAAAACACATCTATCTATCTTATTAAAATAGAAGTACACTTATAAATTAACTCTTAGTT
>NC_027750.1:50652442-50666729 GCF_000695525.1 Brassica oleracea var. oleracea | reverse complement strand
GGACTGGTTATTTTTTATTTTGGTATATTAACTATGCCTAAAAAAACGTATAAAATGTTATAAAAATACATCATATAAAACACACAAAATTATAAATAATATATATTCGATCATTTGATCGTATAAATCAAATATAACCATAGACAACATTTTTATTTTACCTAAATTTTTGATCCATAAAAAAATACATTTACACCAACACACGGGTTATATTTTAAAAATATGGGTATAATAATTAACGGATCAAAAAATAAAATAAAATTATTCACAATAAATTATAAAATTTATGGGTTTAGAAATATATTAAACAATTATTTAATACATATAAATTTTATAAATATATATTACCATTTATATAAGATAATTAAAAAAAAAGAATACCCGCGAGGGTGTGCGGGTCAAGTTCTAGTTAATAATTAACTCCAATATCTAGATTAATATATATTTTTGATATTTAGTCAAATATTAATTTTTTATTATTTTTTGACATTTTAGAATTATGGTAACTTATAAAAACCTTAATTTATCAAGAATTAGGTAGTTCTTATTTGGTAAATATGATCCAAGTGAATTTATAATTTTATTGAATAACTATTTAAAGAAAGTACAACATGACAGCAGTTCATGATGTATTATATAATCAAAATATCACATTTTCTTTGTTTGGAATATAATTACGGCCAGTTGCAGTAAAATCAACATATAACGTCTTAAGAATCGACGAATTTTATTAATTTTCAATAAAATCTCTAGATAAAATCATAAAATAAAAATAGTTATTGTAAAGTAAAACTGAATTATGGAATCAATGGAAAATTCAGCTGGTCTACTGCAGAAGCATCTCTTCTTCTTTGTGGCATCCCTCAAAACATGTATTAACATCACAATACCACATGAGCATGTCTACCCCTGAATCCACTTTCACTTCCACCAACACAGATTCCCTAGTGTAATCTTCAGTGCATCTTGGTCACCAGAATGTTGCTGAGGATGCATCTTATGGTATGCCTTATTTTTCTTGACGCACAAGAAAATAGCAAATCCGATAAGAAGCAAAATAAACACAGTAGTACCAATAACATAACCCACAATTTTGCAACATTATTATTCTGAGAAGACGAACCAAGGTAACCAGGAACCGGTGGAGGGACATGGTATCTTATGCCGGGATCCCCATGCACGACTATAACATTTGGCCCAAAAGGAAAATATAGATCGCACAACTGATGATTATAGGTGTTGAAATATGCCTTGAATCTGTGAGTTGGCAAAGATCGGGCGATTCAGACGTCATGGATCGGGCGATCCCTAGCAGAGAACGGGTGTTCCCTAATACCTGGAACGGGCTCTCTGCGACATGGAGTGGGCGTTCCCTCTCCTTACCAAAATCCGAGAAATATGGAAAGTTTCATCAAACGCTTTCTTATATATATTTTTACTCTATTCTGTAGCATGAAGTGTATTCTGAAAACTCGCCTCCATCAATAATAATACTCTCTTTTTCCGTAGACGTAGTCGTTAGGGGTGAACCACGTTAAATCTCTGTGTCTTTCTTTATCGTTTATCAATCTGTTAATCTGTATCCTCTCACATTCGTCACAACAAACTGGTATCAGAGCTTCGGGTTGAATCTGGTGAGAAGATGTCTGGGATGAATATGAAGATCGACAAGTTTACTGGAAGGAACAGTTTCAGTATCTGGCAAATCAAGATGAAGGCGTTGCTGAAGCAACAAGGTCTTTGGGCACCGTTGTCTGGGAAGAAAGTTGAACCTGGTATTGCTGAGATGGAGGTTGCTGAAGAGATGTATTCAACAATTTTGTTGTGTCTGGCAGATGAGATCACCATCGAAGTTTGTGGTGTTGATGTTGCAGTTGATTTGTGGTCGAAGTTAAAGAGTCTATACATGACGAAGTCTCTGACTAAGAAGCTACTTCTAAAACAGCGTCTTTTCGCTCTGAGGATGCAGGAAGGTACACAACTTCAAGATCACCTTGGCAGTCTAAATTCCATTATGTTGGATCTGAGGAATATTGACGTTAAGGTGGAGGATGAGGATGCATCACTGATTTTGTTGGTATCACTACCAAACTCCTATGAGAACTTTGTTCAGTCATTCATAGGGAGTAAGGATGCAGTGAGTTTGGGGGAAGTCAGGTCGGCACTTCATAGCAGGGAGTTGCGACACAAGGCATCAGGTACTGGTACAGACGACCAAACTTTTGGGTTGTTTGTAGGTGGTGGAAAGAACTTTGGAAAAGGCAAAAGGTCGAAAGACAAAAATTCATTTTCAAGGGGACCTAAACCAACTGATATTTGCAATTACTGCAAAGAGAAAGGGCATTGGAAATCAGATTGTCCTAAGAAGAAGAAGCAAGCTGATTCCGCTGATGTAGTAGAGAATGAAGCTAAGTCTGATGACGATATTGCTCTAGTTGCCCATGGAAAAACACATTCTATAGATGTGTGGGTTCTAGACACATGAGCGCCTTATTATATGTGTCCAAGGAGGGAATGGTTCTCAGAGTATGAGAAAGTGACTGATGGCAAGATCAAGATGGTGAATGATTTTGTTTGCAAAGTTATAAGAATCGGTTCTATAAAGCTCAAGGCACATGGTGGTAGAGTCTGCACATTGACCGGAGTTAGACATGTTCCATCCATGTCCAAGAACTTGATCTCAGTTAGTCTTTTGGATAGCAGAGGTTTCAAGTATTCAGGTGGAGATGGAGTTCTGAGTGTCTACAGGGGTTCAGATGTGGTTATGAGAGGTTTCATTCATGGTACTCTGTATTTGCTGGAAGGTTCAACAGTTTCAGCAAATGGTCTGGAATTCTGTTCATCAGAGTTCAATCAGTTTTGTAAGGATGCAACAACTACTAAGCATCTTACAGTCAGAGATACACCACAGAAGAATGGTGTAGCAGAGAGAATGAACCAAATTTTGTATGAGAGAGCGAGGTGCATACTGTCAAATGCTAGTTTGGAGAAGAGGTTTTAGGCTGAATCAAAGGGTTTTGACAAGCAAGTGGAGCTGCATGAAATCCAGTCGGATTACCCAGGATCGATCGATCCGCAGGGAGGGATCGAGCGATGACAGACGATCAGCCAAAGTCTTTTAATTCTGAAAATCAACTTGTTGGGTCTAAAAAATGCAGTTGTGCTAGAAAAAGACCAAGAAGATTTGATGTCAGGCCACCAGATAGATATCGGTTTGAAGATATGGTGGGTCATGCACTACATGTTGCAGACGAAGTGGATACTTGCGAGGTGTCTACTTACAGAGAAGCTATTTCAAGTTATGCGTCTGGGAAATGGTTTGCTGCAATGGAAGATGAGATGGAGTCTCATGAGAAGAATCATACATTGGATCTGATCACATTACCATCAGGAAGAAGGGATGTAATATGCAAGTGAGTCTTCAAGTTTAAGGATGAAGCATCATCGGCAGAAGAAGTTAAGTATAAAGCTCAGGTTGTTGCAAGAGAGTTCAGTCAGAGAGAGAGTACACTCCGATGAGATATTCTCATCGGTGGTTAGACATACTTCCATCAGAGTGTTGCTAGTACTGGTAGCACGTCAGGACTTGGAGCTTGAGAAATTTCATGTGAAGAGAGTGTGTCTTCGTGGAGAGCTAGAGAAGGAGATATACATACTCAGTCGGATGGTTGCCGAGTTCCTGAAAAAGAAGACTATGTATGTAAGGTTCAGAAATCACTTTGTGGACTTAAGCAGTCTCCTCGGCAGTGGTACAAGAGGTTGGATAGCTATATGGTCAGTTTGGGCTACGAAAAGATTCCTTATGACTGTTGTATTTACATGAGTAAGGTGGAGAATGTTTCGTATATCTACCTGGTGTTGTATGTAGATGACAAGCTGATAGCTGAAGAGAAGATGTGTGACATCGAGAAGATGGAGCTTTTGGGTTATGAAGTTGAGATGAAGGATTTGGGTGAAGCAATGAAGATTCTAAGAAAGGAGATTTTCAGTGATAGGGAGAAGAAGTTGTTCTTGTCACAGAAGACCTACATTAATAAGGTGATGACAAGGTTCGTGATGTCTTCAGATGAACCTATCCGTTTTCTGTGCACTGCGAATGTTCATCTCACCATTTATATGGTTTAGCCCGTTGGGGCATCTGGCTCTGATGGGCGTCTGGCCCTAAGGGGCATCTGGTTCGAAAGAGCATCTAGCCCAAGTGAGGGCATCTGGCTCTGAGGAGCATCTGGTCCGACGGGACATCTGACATCTGAGTTTGACGGAACATCTGAGGCAAAGAAAGAGTCTGGTACATCTGTATTCTGAGCATGAAGAAGTGTGTTCTGGTAAATCTGATGATGGAGGATTCAAGTCAAGGTGGAGATTTGTTGTAATATGCCTTGAATCTGTGAGTTGGCAAAGATCGGGCGATCCAGACGTCATGGATCAGGCGATCCCTGGCAGAGAACGGGTGTTCCCTAATACCTGGAACGGGCGCTATGCGACATGGAGTGGGTGTTCCCTCTCCTTGCCAAAATCCGAGAAATATGGAAAGTTTCATTAAACGCTTTCTTATATATACTTTTAGGGTTTTACCCTATTCTGTAGCACGAAGTGTATTCTGAAAACTCGCCTCCATCAATAATAATACTATTTTTGCCTATTGACGTAGCCATTAGGGGTGAACCACGTTAAATCTCTGTGTCTTTCTTTATCGTTTATCAATGTATTAATCTGTATCCTCTCACATCCGTCACAACAATAGGAAACATCTATAGTTTCCAAGTTTCTCAATTCACTGAGCTCTTCTGGAATATTACCGTTAAGATTGTTGTGAGAGAGATTGATAACCTTAAGAGTTCTAAGACGTGCAAAGCTTGGAGAGATAGTGCCGTTGAGTGCCATGCCTTTGAAGTCAATAACTGTGATATTAGCACATAACAAGTTATTCCTACCCATTTGTTGGTACTATTACACATATCATTTACTTTCCACCTCTCAGCAAATACCGCAGGGAAACCGAACCCTTCAACGATTGAAAGCAGATCGTTAACACGGGGATCACAAGGAGCACCAGGAACGTCCAAGCAGAAACTATTGAGCCCTGTCATATCAAGGTTCATGCTTTTAGACTTGAAGCTTGGAGTTGGTCCTTGAAGAAGATTATTGCCCAAAGCCAAATCAGAAAGAGATGTCAACTCGGTTAAAGACTCCGGTACAATACCGGTAAGCTGATTTCCGCTGACGTTGACGAGTTTCAGAGAGGTCAGACCAGAAAAGACCGGTATGGCACCTGAGAACCGGGTTTCTTGCAGCCATGCCTTGGTTAAAGCATGCATCTTTGTCAGACTCGGGATATTCCCGGTTAAGCTGTTACCCATGACTTCGAAAATAGTCAAAGCAGGGAGGTTACTTAGAGAAGAAGTTAGGGCTCCTGAGATTCCTCTGTTCCCGATTTGGATCCGGCTGACCCGACGGCTTCCTGCGTCGCATCCTAAACTTGTCCACACACAAGGGTTCGGGTCTGACCAGTTGAGATTTTTAGACTTCAGGGAGTCTCTCAGAGCGAACATGGTGGCCGTACGGCCACGGTTGTCCGTACACCAAGGCAACGGAACAGAGCAAAGTAAGCAGCATCCTCACAATCTTCTTCAATTCTTCTTCTTCCGCAGTAAAATCTCACAGTTGGAAACGAAGGAGGAGGCGTTGATTCAAACTTTATCTACATTGGGTTATAAGCCTCTTAAGGGGACACAAAGGGAGAGAAAAGGAAAGAGCTCTTTGCCGGAAATTTTCTTCTTTTTTTTCTTTTTCCATTTTCCCAAAGAATTTGTTTCTATTTTTCAGACAAATGAAATAATGGGAAAACCTTGTAAAAAACAGAAAGGTGTAATGGAAACGTTACACCAAAAAAATAATAATGGAAAGAGGCCACTACTAGCAAATAAAAAAAAATTTGCATTTCCTTTTTTAGGTCATATGAGCTCTTTCCATTATAAGTGTTATTTTTTCAAGTGATGCCCTAGGCGAATGTTTCTTTTGGCATAAAGGAAGCACGACTCTGGACTAGTTAACATGTTTAAAAGGATATAAGCTTGCCGACGAAAAGAAACTAAAAGTATGTAAAATGATAACCACGACCCATGATAAAACTAATTCGTTTTAGAAAAATTTCCTATAATAATCATTTTTAACTTTTTGTCACAAAATAGCATTTAAAAAAAAATGACCAAATTTTTTTTTTATTAAAAGGTAAAAATACATTTATACCCTAGGGTTAACTAATCTAGACTTATGGTTTAGAATTAAGAAGTGAATTTTGAAGATAGAGTTTCAAATTTTTAAAATAAAAAATTAAAATAAAAATTTTCAAAATAAAAATGACAATTTTGGTCATTTTTTAGACTATTTTTGTAACAAAAACTTTAAAATGTCTATTTAAGATAATTGCCCTTCTTTTTATTACGTCATAATAAAACTTATTCTGAAATAGTATTTTCATATGATCAGTTCAAAAAATAACCTAGCGGATTTCTGTAGAACAAGACTGCTTTTGCACTGTTTGGTGAGAATTTGGTGTGCCATTCAAGTTTCCCATCACACAAACACAAGTATAAAAAAGTGCAGATGGTTTCGATATGATCATTGTTTCTACAAACAAATATAATAATATAATAACAAGTAAATAAACCACGTATATGAATAACTATTTGAAGATCATTTTTATAGGCCCCAAAAAAAAATATATATATATATTTATAGGCCCCCGGATATCTTTGATATGGTCATATTGGCCATACGAAAGGAAGGCACAACATGACATTAATTCATGATTACATCATATGTTTTTATAAACCACGTATTTTCCTGCACCATGTGCAGTAAAAAAATTTTTAAATCTAACTTATATTTAAAAATAAATTTTATTAAATATTATAGATTTTACTATTTTCTTACTAATATTTAATATATATTTGATATATATTAAATCAATTTGTATAAAACTAATAAAAATGATAAAAAATTATATAATTATAAAAAATTTAGCCTAAACAATATTTATAAAATTTATTGATATATAAGAAACTAATAATCTTACGATTAGATATTTAAATTTTTTAAAAATTGTAAAATTTTTTGAAATTTTTAGTAATACAAATTGTATAATTATACAAAAATAATAATATTTCGAAATTTGAAATGTTATCTATGAATCTATTTATTTTATAGATGATGTATGAGCTATTACCATATTTTAAAAAAAAAAGTTTACCAAAAACTAATAATCTTACGATTAGATATTTAAATTTTTTAAAAATTGTAAAATTTTTTGAAATTTTTAGTAATACAAATTGTATAATTATACAAAAATAATAATATTTCGAAATTTGAAATGTTATCTATGAATCTATTTATTTTATAGATGATGTATGAGCTATTACCATATTTTAAAAAAGTTTACCAAAAAGAAATATCAATATTAAATATAATATATGAATTATTAACATATTCTAATAAATTTGGAAAAAATATAAATCAATACTAAATAAAATTATTCATGTCATATTTTTTCGGAAGCCATGTCATCAATTTTAGTAGTCATGTCATATTTGTTTTGTGAAATTGATTGTAGAGATAGCAAAATCACTTCGCAAATATAGTCTAGGTGATGTGTAATTTTAGTTATAGTTTTTGAATAGCATGTGCTCTTTGTTTGGAATATATTTTGGAAGTTGTAGTAAAATTTATGTATAACAATGTCGTAAGGACCGTAAAAGAAATCAGTTACCGCATAAAATCATAAAATAGAAATAAAATTTATTGTCAAAGCATACATCAGAAGTGAAATAGTTCGAAAAAATAAATAGAAGTGAATTCAGGAGTCAAGGCAAATATGGAACCAGTAATGAGAGATCACAAGACAAGAATGAGACTTCAATTTGATGATAAAAATCATAAAGTATGTAACTTTGATAACATAAGCGATGACAAAAATCAAAAAGTATGAAACTTTGATAGCATATAAGCCTAAATCATTGACACAAACTAAGATTGAAAGCTATCACACTCAAACTATGATAAAAACACTCAAATCAAAGAGAGAAAAAGACATGCAAAACAAACGACAAGTAATTTTACAGACTTGAAAAGCTCGATTCTTAGGCTTAAAATAAGAGCTGAGAGTATATATTGTAGACTCAGCGAGGCACAAATTGATTTTCCGGCGAGATTTTGAGAAAGAGATCACGAAGTGAGCAAGAGGTGTAGGAGACTTCGATTACGAAAAGGAAGACTAGCAGAGTCCTAGAAGAAAGAAGAAACTCCGGTGATGGCGAAGTGAAGCACCGTCGAGATCAATCGCCTTGACTTGGCTTTGTTTTTCTCTGGTCAAGAGAAAGAGAAAATTTGATTTAGGGTTCGTGGGAGACCCGATTTGGGGCTAAATGAGTGTTGCTATTTTTCCAAAAAAAAATTAATTTATTAAACTTAATCTTTTCATTTGTTTAATAACTGAATTATTAATTTTTTTGAATAACTGAATTAATAAAAATGGAAATGGGTTAATAATAGGAGTTTAATTGGGTTATCACAAAAAATTATGGCATAAGGACAACTTATAGTTGGATTTATAGTATAGGGACAATGTAGTTGTATTTTTGTTTCATATTTACTAATTTCCCATTAATAATTAATATTAATGATCGGTTTTGTTTGTAAGGATATCATTATTTAAGCTAGGTTGGACCATGATCCCTTGTACAATTCTCCATTTATACATTCCATGGTTGGTGTGCTCGTTTGTCTATGCATATACCAACTCGTGTTTCAAAATCTAACAAAGGATTTGACTAAGGTCTTTGCTTCAGATACCTAGGCCATGTTTAAGTGCTGGATATATATATGTTTTTCATGCAGTAGTTTGTTGCTTCATGTTTAAGTAGCATTTTTTTATGTCATATAATCTCCTTGTTTTGTGTTCTTGGTTGATGGGACAAAGTTCTTGATATCGACCCCTTTTTCTTTGTCAGCATTGCCTAAAGCAAGTTGTGCGATTCCAAATAAAGCGCTTAAATTCACAAAATAAATTATGTGTGAGTAAATCTTACAAGAACATCAACTACCATATCTTCTGCCATATTTGTTAAACAAAAACATCCAAAAAATCACTTTCAAGATGTTAAATTAGCTCATGAATTTCACTAGTGAAAACTAAAACGTTCGCCCTGCAACTCTCAGGCACGAAACATCGAGACAGAGTCAAGAGCCTCTTTTTCCGGCGTCGGTGAAGGCGTTTCCCGTCGGCGCTGGGACTCACCGCTGAAGCTCTCTCTCCTCTTCATAGTCATGGTCTTCTCATACTCTATCACCTGCTTTCTGCTGCTCACGAAACTATTACTGTTCGGTCTAGACCTTTACTCGGCGCCGCCGGAGTTGACCTCCACAGCCTCAGTATATGGTCTCGAATCCACCGGAAATAGGCTATGGTCCGGGATCTACTGGGTAAACAACAAATATCCACCCGAGAACCACCAAACGGACTCGTCTCTTCCACTATGCTCCTGATCGGACACCACAAAACCCATACTTTCCTCAAACTGGGAGTGTAAGAGACAGATCTGCTCACCATGTGGTTGAGCTCTCCGGATCAGTTAGTTTCTTCGCGCCTCCGAGCTCTTTACATCCTCTGCAACCTCTCCGCACCGGCTGCGCCCCCACGCGACTTCTCTGCTCCGTTCTGGTTATCCTCAACTTTAACATCTACAGCCTCGTTGTTTCTTCTGGGTCGCAAGCCATCACCGCCACCTCCCACACAGCCGTGACGCTCTTCACTCTCTGGCTGGATATGGTTTCTACTATCTCCGATGAAATTTATGCGTCCGGTCCGCGGCTGTCATCCGGTCCCGTCCAATCCATCGTCACCCTCCAACCCCACTGTTGCATTTTCTGTAACGCTGCGTCCATAGTCACACTTCGCCACCTCTACTCCACTGATACCATTACGATCTATCGTACCTCCCCGTTATGCCCCGCTGAGATTCTACATTGCTACGACCATCTTTTAGATTTTAGTTTGTCCGCAGAATCTAATATCAACTATATTTGCATTGTTTTAACCATCCATTTTGTACACATTGATCATATAGATTAGGAATTAAGCATCATTAAGATCCATATTGCATTCATATGTCTCTATCAGGTATCAGAGTGTCCTATGGAGTGATTAGAGGTGTTTAGAAGCATTGTGGCTCAAAAAGGGATGAAGAATGGAGTTTGGTCAAGTTTGGATGAGTGCAACGCGGGTTGACCCACGCGGGTTCACTAGCCCGCGTCAACTCATCCAGATGACGCAATGAAGAGCTCTAACGCGGCTTAGATCACGTGGGAAGCCGCACCCGCACGCATGAGAATGAGGCTGCTCGACGTCTTGACGCGGGTTGGATCATGCGGGTTCCCTTACCCGCATACGAAGAGAAGCAAACGATGGAGTCCGCGGGGTGAAGCAACGCGGGATCGCCTACCCGTTCACATGAAGGAGAAGCCTCGACGACGATCCGACGCGGGTTGAGTGACGCGGGTTGTTCCCGATCGTTTCTACCCGAGTCGAGACTTATCCTTAGTCGAATTTTAATGTTTTTAAAGGGCTTTTTAGACTTTTTAATGGAAACCATTAGGTTTACAAAAGACATATAAATACTCTTGTAATCCCAAAAGTTGGGACTTAGACCACCTCCATCCATTAGAACCTATAATGGAGTCTAATGATTAAATTAAGAATAAATAAGGTGATTTGGCAAGTTTAGAACTTTGGTTTGTAGAAATAATTTTTTCTTCCTCCAATGGGAAAACCCCATAGGGGTTCTTAAAATTTTCTTTTTTTTTGAGTAGAATGATTTAATATAAGTTTTACATCTGGAAGAATGCAAAAACAAAAATAAAAAGCATTCAACTCATGAGAATATTCACATATATACAAGTGGCTGAGCAAATTTAGAAGTCAGAGACAAACCTGTGACTCCCGTTCTGCTTTAAGAATAGAGTTCATGATAAAGAGAGAGAGTTGAAATCCCTGTCAAAAGCTGATACACCCACCTGATAAAACCGAACAATGATTAGCACATTAACTGAAGATGAATATTTCATTTTTTTGGGTTATATCTCAGAGCTTACCACAATGCATCTTATGAGGAAGCAGGTGAAGCATATGGCTGTCACAGATCCAACCTGCAATTGAATAACTTTTCTGTTACAAAGTTCTGTGAAACTAAGACAAAGAAGCACAAGCACAGTGACTACCTCATGGAGCTTCTTCCTTCTTCCTTTTGACTCAATAGGGAACCTTATTAGCATAATAAACAATCTACAAAGCATGCAAGGGAAGGGAACACATAAGAAATGCCATTGAAAAACTTTAGGACACTTTAATTTACGAGATAAGCAGCAGAGATGAACAAAAACACTACCTTCCTCCGTACAGCAAGAAGCCTAACGCAGCGATGAAAGACACAACTAGAAGAAGAAGTACATAATACAAATAAAAAAAAAGTCAATACAGAGTAATCAAAACTTCAGTAACGGGCTTAGCAAACTTGCTTGATCAGACAAAAAAAACTACCTGACATAAATATCTTTCCAACTAACTCCACAGTGCTGTTATCATTTACCCAGATGAATACCCATATAACAACCTGATAGAGACATCAATTACAATATGAGACTTAAGTCTTTCGATTCACCACAAATTTCTACAAAAAGTGAGAACGGTTCAAAGAGATTCTTTGTATCAATGAAAATAAAAAAAAATGGAAAACAGTAAGAATCAAACATGAACCTGAGCCAAATAAACAGCCACATTGACTGATATATAGGTTATCCGCAGCTTATCCGTTGGTAAGCTTCTTGCCTGGTCATAAGTGTCACTGTCAGTAACATATATACACTTTCATTCAGAGTTTGTGTGGTATATTAAAAAGAGAGTCTGTCTACACACATCAAAACAGAGACATAGAGTTCATGATAAAGACAGAGAGTTGAAACCTTAGGAGGGAGGATTCTGATTATAGTAAACGTTGTTCTCTGAAGAGTAACTATGGTCCCAGAAACAAGCTTCGACTGATCCACTAAGCTTGAGCAATTCACTATACGAACTCCAACTCCTTCGTCTAATTTCAAAAGACCTGAGATCAAAACCGCATAAGCGACAAGAACCAAAAAACTAATCTTTAAAGCTTTAAGATTCTCTTTTGGAGGATCAGAAACTCACAATACAGAGACTTGATAAGATCATCTGCTTCCTCCTTGAATCCATCTTCGGTGAAGCTCTTCGATGAAAGAAAACAGAACCGTCTTTGAATCCAGACAGAGAACATGGAGTGATGTCGATTGGATTTGCCTTTGGTCTTTTACAATCGAAGATGGAGTGATCTCAAGAGAGAATCGAGAGAGAAGATGGATAGATCGACATTGGAGGAGGAATCCAAACTGATTTCGACAAAGAACTTCGACGAAGCCGTCGAAAGAGAGAGAGAGAGAGAGAGAGAGAGAGAGAGTCATAAATGTGAGGTTCAGTGGGAGAGTGACACGTAAGGGCTCTTACCAGTTCTACAAAACCTATATTTAGCACCGTTTCTCTTCTTTTAATTTCTTTTTCATTTATTTCTTTTTCAGTTTGGCTTAAAAAGTTGGGGGGGGGGGAAGAGACGCCGATGGACTTGCTCTTATCTTATTTTCTATCTAATCACAAAAAACTTTTAGGTGAAAGATCTAATCTTGATCATTATCTTTTGTGATTTCTTAGTTATATTGATCACTAATCATGATTAACACCAAATCATCATTGATTCTTGGGTTTATCATGGAGACTAGTGAGTAGTCATCTTTGGATTCATGGGTTAGGATGATTAGGATGATTAAATGATGATCTAGAATGTTTAGAATAGATTAATATGTTTCCTTACTTGATTGAGTGATCTTAATGCTAATCTGGAGTTGGCCATTTCAGATTAGAAACCTAGACATTTCATTGCCTGAAATGTGTTCGATGAAATGTCTGAGCCAACTCAACATGCTCTTAACTTACCCTACCAAATACATTTGATGTTAGAGGAGTTTTGATAGTTATATGATATGTTCTTAATGATTGCTTGATAGACACAAACCAAAGATATTTGATGTTTGATCAATGAAAGCAAATGAGCATTTATCTTGAAAAAGAACTTGCTTAGAACTGTTATCTAGACTTAGGGAAATGTGTTGATTGAAACCTTGCCATTTTAGATTTGATCTTAATCATTTTACATCGAATTCCTATACCCATGTGTCCTCCTTTATCTATTTGATTGAAAGTTGCTAGTTAATAGTGTTAGAACCTTGTTAGTTTGATTGAATCACCTTATCACTTGATTGCGCTTAGATTAAGTTTGAACATGCATTCTCTTTGCATCAAAATACTTAGAAAGAGATTGACATATCAATTACTATAATGATTTGATTATTGGACCCTTGAAAAGTCCATTTGAAATTTGGCGTCGTTGCCAATTCCAAGTTAATTTTGACATTGAGATTTGGTCCTTACTTGAGACTAAGTCTTATTATTATTATATCTAGTTACTGATACTCTCTTCTAGCCCTTTTGTATCTCAGGTGCATGAACTTGCGGAGCAGAGGCCCAACAGACCTAGTTCCAAGAGTTGAAGACATTAGAGCACTTGAAAGGGAGATTGCAAGGAGAAGAAGAGAAGAAGAGCAACAGGATCACCTAGACAGATTGAGGTTTGTGATGGATCAACATCAGAATCAGCCTCAAGATGGAGTTGGCAATGGCCAAGGAGTTGACAACCTTAGGCCACAACACCCACAGCGCCAAGCTAGAGCTATTGGCACACATGATGAGCCCAATATCCATGGGCATAGAGCTGGCATCAGAGCACCAGCTGTGGAAAACAACAACTTTGAGATCAAGTCAAGCTTGATAAACATGATCCAGAGCAACAAGTACCATGGTCTTGCCTTGGAGGATCCACTAGACCACTTGGATAACTTTGATAAGCTGTGTGGAACTACAAAGATCAGTGGTGTCTCTGAAGATGCATTCAAGCTAAGGTTGTTTCCATTCTCTTTGGGAGACAAAGCTCACACATGGGAGAAGAGCCTTTCAAGAGATTCAATCACCGCATGGGATGAGTGCAAGAAAGCCTTCTTCACCAAGTTCTTATCTACTTCAAGGACTGCTAAGCTAAGGAATGAGATCTCTGGATTTCATCAAAGGAATCTTGAAGGCTTTGGGGAAGCATGGGAAAGGTTCAACAGC
>NC_027750.1:50650261-50652294 GCF_000695525.1 Brassica oleracea var. oleracea | reverse complement strand
GTGATTCAGTCTACAGTGATGAGCATGATAGAAGCAACAGAGGCAGTGGAGGTGATGATACAAACACCAAGAGAGAGTCAAAGGCTCTACAAGAAAAGATGGATATGCTTCTCTTGGATAGAGTTAAACAAGAGAAGGTGAACTTTGTGGGTGAGAAGAAACAAGAAGGGACTGTTGTGCTTAATGAAGTTAATGGTCTAGAAGGTCAAGAAGAGTTGTGCTTTGTGAATGCTAATGGGACATGGTACAAGAAGGAACCTAACTTTCAGTACAACAACTACCAACAAAAGCCTTTCTACAACAACAACCAACAAGGTAGTTACCAAACTAGACAAAACTACTCTCAAGGCTTCCCCTCCAAAGGAAATCAGTCTACACAAAGTCAAGCCAGCTCTTCTACCTCTACTACACAAGAGAGTAACACTGATACAATGTTGAAACAAATCTTGGAGTCTCAAACTAGAAGTGAGAAGCACATTGGATATGAGCTGAAGAACCTTCACACCAAAGTTGATGAAAGCTACAATGATCTCAACAACAAGTTCTCAAACCTTGCTTCCAACTTCAAAGCTTTGGAGAACCAGTTTGCTTCAATGAGTAGTAACTCCAAACGTCCTATGGTATCACTTCCCGGAACTTCTGAGCAAAACCCCAAGGAGACAATGAAATCAATCACCCTAAGGAGTGGTAAACAATTTCCTCCTAGAACTCTCATTAGGGATAATGAGAAGCAAGGTGGGGAGATGGTCATCAATGTGGATGATGATGTAGTTATTGTGGATGAGAAAACCAATGAAGAGATCTTGGAGAAGATAGTTAAAGCTAAAGGGAAAGGAAAAGTTGGAGAAGAGAAGAAGGTTGTGAACAAGAATGAAGCTGCTACTTCATCAAAAGGAGCTCCATTCATTCGTCCTCCATATGAAGCAAAACTTCCCTTCCCTGGTAGATTCAAGAGACAACTTTTGGAGCAATACATGGCCTTGTTTGAGAAGCAAATGAGTGAAGTTCAGATTACTATGCCCATTATTGATGCCTTCATGCTAGTGCCTCAGTACAGCAAGTTCCTCAAGGATGTTGTAATCAAGAAGAAGAAAGAGATGGAAGGGATGGTAGTCCTTACCCATGAATGCAGCGCCATTATACATCGTTTAACCATCCCCAAGAAGCTTGAAGATTCAGGAAGCTTCACTCTACCTTGTGCCATTGGGCAATTGGCTTTTGAGAAGTGTCTATGTGATTTGGGAGCAAGTGGGAGCCTTATGCCTCTCTCCATTGCAAAAAGGTTTGGGTTTACACAATACAAGAAGTGTAGACTCTCTCTTGTGCTAGCTGATCGCTCAGTGAAGATTCCCATTGGTATCCTAGAAGATATCCCTGTTACTGTTGGAAATTGTCAGATTCCTACAGATTTTGTGGTGTTGGAGATGGATGAAGAACCAACAGATCCTTTGATATTGGGGAGACCTTTCTTGGCTACAGCAGGAGCTATTGTGAATGTTAAGGAAAGGAAGATTGATCTTCATCTTGGCAAAGGGAACATCCTGCCTTTTGATATCAAAGAGGTGATGAAGAAGCCCACTACCCAAAGCCAAGCATTCTACATTGAGGAGATGGAAGCTTTAGCGGAAGAGTATTTGGAGGAATTAGCTATTGAGGACTCTCTTCAACATGCCCTAACAGTTGATTGAGAGACTCAATTGATTGAAGATGAGGAGAGATCAAGGTATGTGAGGATGCTAGACTGCCACAAGGAGAAAAGTGGAGAAGACAACTTCATAGAGCTTCCACAAGAAGTTCATCATGCTGCCTCAGGTGATCAACAAGAGAACCTCCAATAAGATGATTGGAGTGAACTCAAAGCACCAAAAGTGGAGCTTAACCCTCTTCCCCTTGGTGTAAGGTGTGCATTTCTTGGACCTAATGAGACATATCATATCATTGTGAGTAGTGAAATGAATGAAAACGAATTGTCTAAACTTTTGAATGAACTTAAAAAGTATAGAAAGGCAATAGGCTACTCACTAGATGATATT
>NC_027750.1:50635452-50650135 GCF_000695525.1 Brassica oleracea var. oleracea | reverse complement strand
ATCTATCCTATTTCAGATAGCAAATGGGTGTCTCCCGTGCATGTTGTCCCAAAGAAGGGTGGAATAACTGTGGTTAAAAATGATAAGAATGAACTAATTCCAACAAGAACAATAACGGGACATATGATGTGCACAGATTATAGGAAACTTAACTAAGCATCTAGAGAGGATCATTTTCCATTGCCATTCATTGATCAAATGCTAGAGAGACTTGCAAATCATCCCTATTATTGTTTTCTTGATGGGTATTTAGGGTTCTTCCAAATCCCCATACATCCAAATGATCAAGAGAAAACGACTTTCACATGCCCTTATGGTACCTTTGCTTATCAAAGGATGCCATTTGGGCTATGTCTTCCAAAGGTCCATTTGGGCTATGTAATGCTCCAGCCACCTTCCAAAGGTGCATGATGTCTATTTTCTCTGATCTTATAGAGGATGTTGTGGAGGTGTTTATGGATGACTTCTCTGTCTACGGATCTTTGTTTTCTGCTTGTTTGTCAAATCTGTGCAGGGTCCAAAAGAGATGTGAAGACACCAACCTTGTGCTGAACTGGGAAAAGTGTTACATCATGGTTAAAGAAGGGATTGTGCTCAGACACAAGATTTCAGAGAAGGGGATTGAGGTGGACAAGGCCAAGATTTAAGTGATGGTTGGGTTAGCTCCACCAAAGATAGTGAAAGACATTAGAAGCTTCCTTGGTCATGCTGGATTCTATAGAAGATTCATCAAAGACTTCTCCATGATAGCTAGACCAATGACTAAGCTTCTATGCAAGGAAGTTGCTTTCACCTTTGATTTGGAGTGTCTAGAAGCATTCAAGAAGTTGAAGGACAAGCTGATTAGCGTCCCCATTGTGCAGCCACCGGATTGGGAGCTCCCCTTTGAGATCATGTGTGATGCTAGTGACTACGCTGTGGGAGCTGTCCTTGGCCAAAAGAAAGACAAGAAAACCCATGTGATCTACTATGAGAGTAGAACTCTTGATGAAGCCCAAATGAAGTATGCTACAACTGAGAAGGAGTTGCTAGTCATTGTCTATGCCTTTGAGAAGTTCATAAGCTATTTAGTTGGTTCAAAAGTCATAGTCTACAGATCATGCTGCATTGAGACACCTTTTGGCCAAGAAGGATGCTAAACCAAGACTGTTGAGGTGGATCCTGCTACTACAAGAGTTTGATCTTGAAATTAAGGACAAACCATGAGTTGAGAATGGTGTAGCTGATCACTTGTCTAGACTGAAGATTGAGTGTGGAATTCCCATTGATGAAGGGCTCTCGGAAGAACAGATTATGGCTATTAGAGCAGTAGTAGCAGTTTGTGAAACTGGAAAGAAGCTTGAAGAGGTGAAAGGAACTGAAGAGAAAAGTCCTTGGTATGCTGATTTGGTGAACTACTTAGCTTATGGAAGAGAGCCATTGGGTCTTGAGGGGTATGCCAAGAAGAAGTTCTACAAAGATGTGAAGAGATACTATTAGGATGAACCTTACCTCTACATACTTTGTAGAGATCAACTCAATAGAAGAGTAGTAGTTGAAGAAGAAGTTGATGGGATCCTTACACACTGTCATGCGTCATCCTATGGAGGTCATTTCGCTACTTTCAAGACTGTTTCAAATGTGCTACAAGCTGGGTTTTGGTGGCCTCATATGTTCAAGGACACTCAAGACTTTGTCTCTAAGTGTGATTCATGCCAAAGGAGAGGGAACATCACCAAAAGGAATGAGATGCCTCAAAACCCAATTCTAGAAGTGGAGGTGTTTGATGTGTGGGGTATTGATTTCATGGGACCATTCCCATCATCTTTTGGCAACAAATACATCCTTGTAGCTGTTGACTATGTCTCCAAGTGGGTGGAAGCTGTAGCAAGTCCCACCAATGATTCTAGAGTGGTGATCAAGATGTTCAATAGCACAATCTTTCCAACATTTGGAGTTCCAAGAGTTGTGATCAGTGATGGAGGATCTCATTTCATCAACAAGCTGTTTGAGAATCTTCTCAAGAAGAATGGTGTGAAGCATAAGGTTGCAACCTCTTACCATCCTCATACAAGTGGTCAAGCTGAGATCTCCAACAGAGAAATCAAGTCTATTTTGGAGAAAACTGTGGGAACTACAAGAAAGGATTGGTCTATCAAGCTAGATGATGCACTTTGGACTTATATGACTGCTTACAAGACTCCCTTGGGAACCACACCTTTCAACCTTGTGTATGGAAAGGCTTGTCATCTACCAGTTGAGCTTGAGTACAAGGCATTGTGGGCTGTTAAGTTGCTGAATTTTGACATCAAGAGTGCCAAGGAGAAGAGACTTCTCCAACTCAATGAGCTTGATGAGATTAGACTGGATGCTTTTGAGACCTCAAAGATTTACAAGGAGAAAACCAAAGCTTTTCATGACAAGAAGATCTTGAAGAGAGAGTTCAGTGCTGGAGATCAAGTGCTTCTCTACAACTCTAGACGGAAGTTGTTCCGCGCGAAGCTCAAGTCAAGATGGTCCGGTCCTTTCAAGATAAAGGAAGTTAGGCCATATGGGGCAATTGTGTTATGGGACAAGAATGGTGGAGACTTTACAGTCAATGGACAAAGAGTTAAGCTCTACATGGGAACCACAATGGAGGAGAAAGGAATCTTGGTTTCACTCTCCGACCCCGTCACCGCCTAGCCAAAGGAAAACAAAGTCAAGCTAGAGACTTAAAACAAGCTCACTTGGGAGGAAGTCCCATGTCTATCCTTGTACATACTTCACTAGGATTAAAAAAAAAAAAAACTCACGCAGGATAGCTTACCCGCGTGACACGAGCTGGAGAGAGGTCGAGAGGAGCCAACGCGGGTTAAGTGACGCGGGTTCCCTTACCCGCTCGCACGAATTTGGTCGGTGACGAAGATCTCACGTGGGTTGAGCTCATGCGGGTTCCCTTACCCGCGTAGCTTCGTCAATGGCTTGACGCGGGTTGAGCTCACGCGGGTTCCTCTACCCGCTCGCACGACAGACGCATTCGAAGATATTATGACGCGGGGTCGCACGAGTTTCTCCTACCCGCGCCGACGGGTCCAAACCCGCTCAGGTATGATTTATACCCTTAAACCCGGTGACCCGACCCAACAACCCGACAGACCGACCCGGTTCAACCCTAAAACACCCCCTACACGCGTCTCTCTCTCCCGTTTCCTCTATCTCTTTTCACAAAACATCAAAACCTCCCACACCAAATCACCCCATATCTCACTCAATTCTCCACCAAATCACTCCATTCTTTTTCCTGAATCCAAGCTTTCGCCCCTGTAGTCTATTTTCTTGATTCAACTCGTCATTTCCTTTCATACAAAGCAAGGTACAAATGGGGAGAAAGGACCAACACAAGATAGAGGCTGAGAAACAAAAGCTTGCAAAGCAAGAGACTGCTAGAACTGGGAAGCCTTTAACCTCCGTGGCTACAACGGGAGGAACTTCTAGGCAACAAGCCTTGGCAGCAAAGAAGAGAGATGGCAAGCAAGTTGCCACTGTTGAGAAAATGGATGCTAATGGTAAAAGGTCAGCCCCTCCCAAGAGATCTAAGGAACCAAAAGATAAGGGGGTAGCTCTTCCTCAAGTGGACGAAAATGAAAACATCACTGAAGAAGACCAAGTTCCCCTCAAGAAAGCCAAAGTGTCTAAGGGGAAGAAGGTTGATACTGAGAGGGATAGAACCAAGACACCAACTGAATATGAGCTATATGGGCATTTGAAGAATGGTGTGTTGTGGCCTCCAACTCGATTCGCGGATATCAAGATTATGGAAGAGTTGGAGATAGGTGATGACATTAAGCAAATGTTGGAGCACATGAACATGCAAAGCTTCTTCTCCATGGCTTACCCTACCTATGAAGAGGTCTCATGTCAGTTCTTGGCATTATTGGAGGCCACCTTTCACACCTCTAAGCATGTGAGGCAAGGATGGGGAAAGATCAAGTTCAAAATCCATGGGAAGGTTCATTACATGACCTTCAAGGAGATTGGACAAGCGCTTGGTCTTAAGGATTTGGAGGAATCATCCATTCTCATCCTCTATGATGCCACTAGAGATGAGAGCATTGCCAGAATGGTTTGGAAGGTGTTGGCGGGGAAGACTCGCAAGCCAAGCCGCGACAAGAACGCCTCCATTCGCCATCCTTCTGTGCGCTATCTCCACCGGTTGATTGTCCACACCATTTTCCCAAGGAAAGAACCAGGCACTGTTAATGATGAGGAGCTACAACTTCTTCACCAAACCCCCATTCGCCATCCTTCAGTGCGCTATCTCCACCGGTTAATTGTCCACACCATCTTCCCAAGGAAAGAACCAGGAACTGTTAATGATGAGGAGCTACAACTTCTTCACCAAACCGTTCAACATTATGCTCACCCATCTCAGTTGCCTCTTGTCAGCACTGATTTCTACAAGAACTTTGGAATGGTGGGATTCTTTGTGAAGCGCCTCATCCATTACAAAAAGTGGGCTTGGACAACAAGTGACTCAGAACCTCAGATTGGAATTGGTGGCTTGATAACTCCATTGCTTGAGTACAACGATATCCCCTTGGGAGATGATCCAACTGGTCCAACCTTCATGGATGGAAGCTACTTGAAGAAAGCTCAGTACTTCAGTGGAAGGCTCGATGGAACTTGTGTCTACTCTTACTTACAGTCTACAAAAGAGGTTGAAGTGCTTCTCCAAACTGCAACCTAACAAGCCTGACGCGGCCAGGAGCTATTAGCTTTGATATTGAGAGAGAGCACCTCCTTGGACCCCATGGTCCTCTAGTCCCCATGCGATCTCCCAAGATGAAGAAGACTGCAGATAAATGTGGTATGTACCAAGAAGATACTTCCGGTTTAAACTCTGCGCTCCTCTTTGGTCCTGCTCGTTACCACTTTGAGCAACGTCCTGGAGCTTTGCCCAATGGTCCCCTTCGCCAAGCTCATGAGCATATTGGCAACCTCCAAAGATGGAACAAGGCTCAGGACAGAAATATCTTCAAGCTCAAGGACAAATGCAAGGAGTTGAATAAGACTGTAAAGAGGCAAGCAGAAGCTTCAGCTCAGTTCATGAAGAAGGTGGCTGATATACTAACTAGAGGAGCTGTAGCAGGATGCTCAACATCAGACTTTGACTTCCTTACTCCCCAGCCCCAGCCCTCAATTGGCCCTTTGGCACTCAGTTTTCCCGCCACCAAGAAACAGCTGCTCCGCCGGAAAATAAACCCACCAGCTCTACCCTCCAATTCAGGAAACAAATCTCCATACCTTGCCTCAACAGATGAGGAGACTGATGTTGGGGTCAAAATCGGTCACGACGGAATCAATGTCTGAAAAAATCTTTCCGAAGAGCCTTGCGGTAAAATCTTATTCGAATCTCGGTCGAACCAAATACAGATTGTCCCAAGACAACGGACACGTATCCGACTGGCCATGGACGAGCTCGAGCATGATAATCGGACCAAGGACAAGCCAAGCACGATCAATACGTGGAGACCAAGCATGCCCACGGCACGGTTGCTACGTAGCGAACGAGTTCGGAACCAAGCTTGGTCACTACGAAGTGACCGAGCACATGCACATTTCGATCGTTACGAAGCGATCGAGCTTTCCCAAAACGTCGATACGACGCGAATCCATGCATTCTCGTCTACTCTTTAATGCTATCTCCCGAAGACCGTAGCTGAACCATTTCATGTTTCTCGTTATTCGAATTCATCAATCAAACTTTACGATAAAAACCGCAGAAAGTTCATTTTTATCAAAGAAACCGTGATAAACGTTTCGAGTCAAAAGACGGTCCAAAGAGACCTAAGACGTTACTCGAAGCCCACTTACGATTTTTTAACCAAAAGCCCATGAGCTGTATGACGGTTTATGCTTGGTTCGCAAGGAAAGATAAATGTCAAGTTTCTGCGGATAAATATGAAGTTTTCGAAGATGATCACGAAGATCGGGAAAGACAGAATATCTCCATTTTTGAGCTATGACGGCTTAAGGGCAGAAGGGGAAAAGCGTAAACCGACCTAGGAGCGAGTATATAAGGAGTTCTAGGCAAGAGGCAGATAGGAGGATTTTCTCAGAACAAACTTAGTACTTAGAGCAATTAGGCAACATTCCGTTTTTGTTATTTCGAGCTGCGACTCAATTAGGTTTAGCCGCCTTAGGGTTTTGAGAACTAGGAATCTCGCCGATAGCTCTCGACCCCAGGCTAATACCTTGTTGTAAACGCTCATACGCAAATTCGGAATAAGACTTCTCTTTGCTCTCTTTTTACAATTCCTTATTCTTTATCGTTGTTATCTCGTGTTCTGATTGCTTGGCGGGTGGTGTTAGCAGATATCTGGGACCTCTAGGAAATTAGGTTTTTCCTAGTTTCCTAATTTAAACGGAAATCGACAGTGCGAATTTCGGTTCCCACAGTTTGGCGCTAGAAGGAAGGGGGTACGAATCACTCTAACTCTCAGCCACAAAACGCTTGATCAAAACAATGTCTGGAAATACAAAAGACAAAATCGCAGTTCGAAATAACGCTGGTAAGACAACCCCAGCCGCCACTGCGCCTATGGCTAACGCCTACGCAAATGCCACAGTTCTTGAGAAAATCGAAAACCTTGCTGCGACTTTTCGCCACAGGAAGTGTAATGAAACGAGCTCGTGATTTCTCTTTCTAAACATTAAAGGGAAACGATAAATCTTATCAAACCCCCCAAGTTTGGCTCATTACCGAACAAAAGAAATCTCAATGCGTAAGGATTATACCAAAACACGTTTTCAGAAAACAATTCGAAAGGGTAAAACTGGTTCTCCCAAAAACCGCAGAAAACCCCTAGGTTAATCGCGAAAAAAGGAAGCGCAACAAATCGATTACATAGCTCGGTCGCTACGTAGCGACCGAGCTCAAGCCAAGCTCGGTCGCTACGTAGCAACCAAGCTCCAGCCAAGCTCGGTCGCTACGTAGCGACCGAGCAAGTACACGGCTCCGTCGTTATGTAGCGACCGAGCACGCACACACACGGTTCGGTCGCAACGTAGCGACCGAAAACAAGCCAATTATCCACTCTCTACGTAGAGACCTGTAAGGCCTCATAAAGGTCCTCCTTTGCGTTCTCTTTTGAATCCTCATCGAAACGCTTTTCGTTTTGTCTCAATCGGAGTTTCCGTTGAGATTTTACGACGAAAACAAGTAGAACTCTTCTTGATTTGCTTTACTCGCTATGTAGCGACCTGTCAGACCTCCACTCGCTACATAGCAACCTATAAGGCCTCAGAAATGTCCTACTTTGCGTTCTCTTTTGAATCTCATCGAAACGCTTTTCGTTTCGTCTCAATCGGAGTTTCCGTTGAGATTTTACGACGAAAACAAGTAGAACTCTTCTTGATTTGCTTTACTCGCTATGTAGCGACCTGTCAGACCTCCACTCGCTACATAGCAACCTATAAGGCCTCAGAAATGTCCTACTTTGCGTTCTCTTTTGAATCTCATCGAAACGCTTTTCGTTTCGTCTCAATCGGAGTTTCCGTTGAGATTTTACGACGAAAACAAGTAGAACTCTTCTTGGTTTACTTCTACTCGCTACGCAGCGACCTGTCAGACCTCTTCTCGCTACATAGCGACCTGTCAGGCCTCAGAAAGGTCCTTCTTTGCGCGTTGAGATTTTACGACGAAAACAAGTAGAACTCTTCTTGGTTTACTTCTACTCGCTACGCAGCGACCTGTCAGACCTCTTCTCGCTACATAGCGACCTGTCAGGCCTCAGAAAGGTCCTTCTTTGCGTTCTCTTTTGAATCCTCATCGAAAGGTTTTTCGTTTCATCTCAATCGGAGTTCCCGTTGAGATTTTACGACGAAAACAAGTAGGACTCTTCTTGGCTTACTTCTACTCGCTACATAGTGACCTGTCAGACCTCTAGATCGCTACATAACGACCTGTCAGGCCTCAAAAAGCTCCTCCTTTGTGTTCTCTTTTGAATCCCGATCAAAACGCTTTTCGTTTCGTCTCAATCGGAGTTTCCGTTGAGATTTTATGACGAAAACAAGTAAGACTCGTCTAAACTCCTTTGCTTGCTCCTACTCGCCCTTACCACCATCTTTGTGTTCTCCTTCAAATCTCGATTGAAACGTCTCTTGTTTCGTGTCGATTGGAGTTACCATTGATACTTTACGATAAAAAACAACCCGCAAAGACTTGTTTTCTCGCATGGATTCAGATTAATCGTATAAAACGCAACGGTTAACTTAACTTAACACTTTGGGGGTGGTGAGAGGGGTTTGTGTATTCTAAATGTTAATATCTTGTGTTTGGAGAGTGAGAAAGATGAGAAAGATTAACAAAAGAGTGTCATTAGAAAAGAAAACTCTAGGGACAAAAAGAAAATATGAAGCTCTAGGTTATGTACAAAAGAACCTTTCCCCCTATAAAAAAAAAAAAAAAAAAAAAAAAAAAAAAAAAAAAACCATAAAAGAATCAAAGAGAAGGTGGGGAGTGAAATGAGAAAGAGTTAGAGCTAAGTGTTGTAAAAAAAATGAATTAAAGTCCCTAGTTGGTTGAGTAAAAAGAAAAAAAGAGTTGTTCATTGGGTGAGTGATGTGAGTGGTTTTTATTTTGGTTTTAAGATGATGATAAAAGGGTAGAACTTGTAATCACTTATAAAAAGGGGTAGAATGATGAGAATGAATCTATGTATGCATGAGTTGCTTCTAGTCTTAGATAAATTTTGCATAATGATCTAGCTCCTTGTTCTTGAGTGATAACTACCTTGAAATGACAACATTTAAATCCTTCTCTTCATTCATATTAGATCATTGCTTACCTAGCCAAATGATTGAGCTCATGTGCCCATTTGTGAGAATTCACCTTGTGTGTGTGTGTAAATCAATGTGAGAGCTGGTTTAAAGAACTTGTTAGTTGAAGAGTATTGCAACTTGTGTAGAGGGATAAGTGTAGGGATAGGCCTAGAGAAGCTAAAGTATAATAAGAGAGTTGCTCATGCTATTTGCTATGTTTCTTTAGGATGTTAAGTTGAGTACTAGGAAGTGTTTCTTTTGGCTATGAGTTCCCACCTTCAAATCTCTCTCCTATATGAGTTCTTGCAAGTTCACTTGAGGACAAGTAAAGAACAAGTTTGGGGGAGTTGATATCAACTATATTTGCATTGTTTTAACCATCCATTTTGTACACATTGATCATATAGATTAGGAATTAAGCATCATTAGGATCCATATTGCATTCATACGTCTCTATCAGGTATCAGAGTGTCTTATGGAGTGATTGGAGGTGTTTAGGAGCATTGTGGCTCAAAAAGGGATGAAGAATGAAGTTTGGTCAAGTTTGGATGAGTGCAACGCGGGTGTTGACCCACGCGGGTTCACTAGCCCGCGTCGACTCATCAATATGAAGCAATGAAGAGCTCCAACGCGGCTTAGATCACGCGGGAAGTCGCACCCGCACGCATGAGAATGAGGCTGCTCGACGTCTTGACGAGGGTTGGATCACGCGGGTTCCCTTACCCGCGTACGAAGAGAAGCAAACGATGGAGTCACGCGGGGTGAAGCAACGCGGGATCGTCTACCTGCTCGCATGAAGGAGAAACCTCGACGACGATCCGACGCGGGTTGTTCCCGATCGTTTCTACGCGAGTCGAGACTTATCCTTAGTCAAATTTTAATGTTTTTAAAGGGCTTTTTAGACTTTTTAATGGAAACCATTAGGTTTACCAAAGACATATAAATACTCTTGTAATCCCAAAGTTGGGACTTATCTTATTTTCTATCTAATCACAAAGAACTTTTAGGTGAAAGATCTAATCTTGATCATTATCTTTTGTGATTGCTTAGTTATATTGATCACTAATCATGATTAACACCAAATCATCATTAATTCTTGGGTTTATCATGAAGACTAGTGAGTAGTCATCTTTTGATTCATGGGTTAGGATGATTAGGATGATTAGGATGATTAAGTGATGATCTAGAATGTTTAGAATAGATTAATATGTTTTATTGCTTGATTGAGTGATCTTAATGCTAATCTGGAGTTGGCCATTTCAGATTAGAATCCTAGACATTTCATTGCCTAAAAGGTGTTCGATGAAATGTCTGAGCCAACTCAACATGCTCTTAACTTACCCTACCAAAGACATTTGATGTTAGGGGAGTTTTGATAGTTATATGATATGTTCTTAATGATTGCTTGATAGACACAAACCAAAAATATTTGATGTTTGATCAATGAGAGCAAATGAGCATTTATCTTGAAAAAGAACTTGCTTACAACTGTTATCTAGACTTAGGGAAATGTGTTGATTGAAACCTTGCCATTTTAGATTGAATCCTAATCATTTGACATCAAATTCATATACCCATGTGTCCACCTTTATCTATTTGATTGAAAGTTGCTAGTTAGTAGTGTTAGAACCTTGTTAGTTTGATTGAATCACCCTATCACTTGATTGCACTTAGATTAAGTTTGAACCTGCATTCTCTTTGCATCAAAATACTTAGAAATGGATTGACATCTCAATTACTATAATTATTTGATTATTGGACCCTTGAAAAGTCCATTTCAAAATCTTCCTTTGTGAAGCTTTCGTTTAAAGCGACGACCCATCTAAAGATTGGTCTCAAACTCGACATCGATTTATTCACCTGCCGAAATGTCTTCGCGATCTACTGTGTAAGAGTGTGGACTTGCCAAATTTTCTCGCTACTACGTCTCCGTTGCGTTTCCATCACACTACGCCGTCTCAAGCATCGACGGTTCTTCACAGAATCGGCACTACGGTCCTCCCACCCCTATCCTCGTCCTCGGAATTATTGTACAAGAGTGTGGACCCGCCAGATTTTCTCGCTACTACATCACCGCTGCGTCTGCATCACAATACGCCGTCTCAAGCATCAACGGTTCTTCACAGAGTCGACTCTACGATCCCCCGCCCCTTTCCTCGTCCCAGGAACTATTGTACAAGAGTGTGGACTCGCCATATCTGATCTCTACTACGTCACCGCTGCGCCTCCATTACATTATGCCGTCTCAAGCATCGACGGTTCTTCACATAGTTGGCACTGTGACCCTCTCACCGGAGCTGCTATCATCTACAGAGGTTCCCAGACTTCTTGCTATCAAAACCCTTTGGTTGGGTTTTTCAACGTCAATTTCGACTTTTTTGCGTTTCTTCGAATGCGGGCTTTAGGGCTACAAGTGAAGCTTCTCTTTAGGTCTCTTCTCTCCTTAGCTACATCTATCATTCATTATGTCTTAGTTATTTTCGTTTCTCAGTTGACCGTCGAAAATCTTTCCGGTTGTATCCGACTTTGCCCATTGGGCTTTTAATTTTAATATAAGCAATTAGTGTTAAAAAAAAAAAAGAATTTAACTATTGAGAGCTCCATAAAAATATCAAAATGTATAACAAACTTCATTTATATAACAATAAAAGTTTTGCATCAATTTCTGTAAATGAACACAAGAGATGATGAGCTTAGAGTCTCAATGTAAGATCAGGCTTTGACCTATTGTTATTATCTACTACACTTCCATCAGCTGCAACCGAGTTAAGATCAAGACCTGACTCTCTAACAGCCACCACCACTGGAGCTTCAGCTTCCTCAACAACCTGACGAAAACTCCCGGGCCAGAATAAATCACTGCCATCATCATAGTCAAAGAACAATGGCACGGTGTTACCAAAATACCCTTGATGATGAAACCTTGCAAGATGAGGAGGAGGCTGAGGCTGGGATAAGGTGTGGTGAAGTAGACCGGAGTGAGCTTGCATCCCTAGAGAAGAAGATGTGTATGTGTAAGGCCTGTGGTGGTGACCAAACATTCTTCCCATGTGCACTGCTCGTTTAGCCATTGTGCGTTCTCGCTTGTGAGCGTTTTGGTGACCTCCAAGAGCTTGAGAGCTATAGAACTTGCGCCTACAATAGTTACAGGAGAAGACTCTCGGGTTGGATTGACACTTTGCGCCCTTTTGATCATCATTGAAATTATCGTTGAGCTTGAGATCGAGCGAGACAGAGATGATAGATTCTGGCTTGGATAGATCTTGATTTAACGAGGTATCTCCTTCTCTAGCTGGTAATTCTCGTGAGGCATCATCAGATTCCGTCATTTAATCAAACTCTTTTTAGTCTTAACCTGAAAAAAAAATCATATTAAAGTCAAAAGCAGATCAAGAAAATGTTTTAGTCCCCTCTAAATTCACTGTTAAACACAAGAACTATATAAAAAGATATGGTAAGTAAAGTCTTAAACAGAGTTACTATATCAGCAAGTTCAGACAAGGATCAGCAAGTTCGAAGCTTAAAGAAGACCATCCAAAATGAAGCTTTTGAGCTTTAACTATGAGGAGAGAGAGAATCTAAGACAACAATTAAGGATATGATTTACAAGAAAAGATCAGAGAGAGAGAGAGAAAACAAGGTGGAGACTGGAGAGTACTATGCTTACGAAAATTATGTTGAGATCTGGGAAGAGGCAGCCGACAGAACCTGAAGTGGTTGACTTGGAAGCTTAAGAGAAGTTTGTACTCTTTGAGTTAACCAAAAATGGGTCAAATCCAGATGTAAGGAAAATAAAAGCCAGAGAGAAGAGATAGGATTGGTGAAGAAAAGTAGAGAACAAGAGGTACTGAAGAAGAGAGAGAGAGAATTATGTCTAAACAAATATGGAAAACACAAATGTTAGAGAGATGGGCATGGTCTGGTGGAAACACATGTGGGAATCTAAAGTGTCTGCCAGTTAGACCTCTGTTTTTTTGTTTTCAATAGTTCAGCGACCTTTTCTAGGGGGCATTTAGTAAAATAGTACTATAGTTTTTTCTCTAAATTGATCAAGTAAAATACTTTTTCTTACAACAGCCGTATAGGCGTTGGTGTGCACGTAGAAAGTATTTTTATGCGTTCATTGTTTTTTTTTTTTTTTTTTTTAAAATGGTTAAACCTGGGTCTATTAAAGACACAGACCTAACCCCCGGGTGGAGGTACAGCCCACGGATAGACCCTCTCCTGGGCATTCAAATGAGCCGAAAGTAATAGCCCATATCCGTGTGGCCAGCGGGGTTCGAACCAGGGTTCGCCGTATTGGGTTTATTCCCAAACATTGTTTAGTTGTTGATCAAAAAAAATTTGATAGAAAAAATAATTATATTGTTTAGTAACAATTTTCTTTTGTTATTTTCCATGTTGGTCTCGCTTCGGTTTTTGTAATTCAGTTTGATTTTAGTTCGTATAACAAACTTATTATTTGGTTCAGTTTAACAAAAATTGGGTTGACAAACATTTCCTCAACGTAGTAGTTCACATTCTTCAAACAAACCCATAACAAAGACAGATTAGTAGCCATTCATTTACATAAACATTTCAAAAACTTGTGGCAAAATAACACAAAGGGTTTTTTAAATAAGAGTTTGTCTTGAAAGTGAACATTGTTGAATAATTCCAAGCTCGTGGAAACTTAATATATTATTAGATGTTTAGTATGTTAAGATAAACACAATAAGGAAACTTAGAAATAGAAAAACGAAGTTTCTATTTAGGTTAGGTTTTGTTTTCCATATCCCACATGTTAAAGGAAATTGTCTTTCATATAAATATAGGTATAATCGAGAGGTGTTCCATAAGATCGAGATAAGAGATCTAAGAGAAACATTGAGAGCTTTAGTTTTGTGTAGTTTCTAAAGCTAATAAAGAAAAGTTGTTCTTTATAATTCTTGTGTTTCTAGAGATCTTTGAGATTTGAATTGGTATCAGAGCCTCAGGTTGGAGACTCGATCTAAGCTTAAGTTGTAGCTTAAGATCCTGGTGCTTGTGAACAAGAGATCGCGTAAGCAAGATGGCAGACGTGACTAGGGCTCCACTCACGAAGGACTTTGGATCTACATCCATCCAATGTCCGATGTTGTCCTCGACAAACTATACAGTTTGGTCGATGTGGATGAAGGTTCTACTTCGTGTTCATGAAGTGTGGGACACGATCGAACCCAGTTCAGAACGATGTTGTGATAGCTCTTTTGTTTCAACCTGTTCCCGAAACATTGATTCTCCAGGTGGGAGAATAAACCGCATCAAAAGAGATCTGGAACGCCATCAATTCGCGACACCTAGGAGCTGATCGTGTAAGGGAGGCGAGACTTCAGACGTTGATGATGGGGTTTGATAGGTTGAAGATGGACGATAACGATACGGTCGATGACTTCGCGGGGAAGATATCGGGCCTATCATCCAAAGCAACCTTGTTGGGAGATAACATAGAAGAATCCAAGATGGCCAAGAAGTTCTTGAAGGGTCTTCCGAGACACAAGTATATCCAGATCGTAGCATCACTTGAGCAAGTCCTAGATCTCAACTCGACGGGGTTTGAAGACATAGTTGGAAGGCTTAAGGCGTACGAGGAGCATGTAGGAGAAGAAACTCAGAAAGAAGACCAATGGAAGCTGATGTTTTCGAACAATTAAGAGCATAGACAGAGGGGCTATGAGAATTCCCGTGGTAGAGGAAGAGGAAGGAATGGTAGAGGCAGAGGTCGAGGTAGGTCACACAACCAAAATCGTGCGTCACACACCGAATATAACAACTCGAAGAAGAATCATTCAAAGCTGATATGTTGGAGATGTGACAAGCCTGGTCACTACGCAACTGTCTGCCCCGAGAAGATAGAGAAGAATCAAGAAACCAACCTAAA
>NC_027750.1:50630877-50635401 GCF_000695525.1 Brassica oleracea var. oleracea | reverse complement strand
GATTCCGAAGAATCTTGATATCGACAAAGGCAGTGCAAGTGTCTGGTATTTGGATAATGGAGCGAGCAATCACATGACAAAACAACGAGTTCTTTTCGAGTTTTGAATCTCAACACCAAAGGGAAGGTGAAGTTTGGTGATGGATTGTGTGTTGACATTGTAGGAAAGGGTGTGGCTACCTTTGTGTGCAAGACTGGAGAGAAGAAGGCACTCAAGGACATATACTACATACCCGATCTGAAGCACAATATATTGAGTCTTGGGCAAGCAACAGAGAGCGGATGTGAGGTTAACATGAAAGATGTCTACTTAACGCTCACAGATTCGCATGGAAGGTTGCTAGTTCGTGTGACAAGATCTCCAAACCATCTCTACAAGACCCCTATGGAGATAAGCTACCCAGAGTGTTTACATGTCAGGGACGTAGATGCTACATGGAGGTGGCATGCTCGACTAGGACATATAAGCTATGGAGTGATGAAAAACATGGTAAGGAAGGAGAGGGTCGTAGGAATGCCATGTGTGACACACGAAGAAAGCGTGTGTGACGTATGTCTAGCAGAGAAGCAGATTAGACACTTGTTACCGAGTGTAACACACGGAGAAGCCGTGTGTGACACATGTTTCGCATGGAAGCAAATCAGAGACTCATTCCCGACTAAGGCCATGGTTTGTACATCAAAGCCATTGGGATTATTGCCTGGAGATTTGTGTGGACGAAACGCACCACCAACGCCAGCAGATAATCGTGAGGCATTCTATCGGTTCAAAAGATTTCACACCGATAGAGGAGGAGATGTTGTCTCAGCTAAGTTCAATCTAGGTTGCACCGATAGAGGAGGAGAGGTTGCCTCAGCTATGTTCAATCTAGGTTGCACCGATAAAGGAGGAGAGGTTGCCTCAGATGTGTTCAATCTAGGATGCACCGATAGAGGAGGAGAGTTAGCTTCAGATGAGCTCAATCTAGTTTGTGAAGAAAATTGGATTGAAGCTATGACAGACGAGTTGAAATCTATCACAAGAAACAAGATATGTGAGCTTGTAGATAGACCGACTGTATCTGAAAAGAAAGGAGAAGAGGATCGTGTGTATGTGTTACACAAGGCTTTGTATGGGCTACGCCAGGCACCCAGGGCATGGAATGTAAAACTCGATCAGGTTCTCAAGGAGATGAGATTTGAGAAGTGCACGAAGGTACCATTAGTGTACAGCAAGACTGAAGGAGGAGACGTCTTGATCATAGCCATCTACGTTGATGATCTATTTGTGACAGGAACTTCACTTAAGGTGATTAGATAATTCAAGGAGGAGATGTCTAAGAAGTTAGAGATGTCTGATCTAGGTAAGCTAACGTACTACCTTGGCATAGAAGTGATTTAAGGAGCAGACGGAATCAGAATAAAACAAGAGAGGTATGCTCATGGAATCCTGCGTGACACAAAGATGGAAGCGTGTAATGCAACTCAAATTCTAATGGAGGCGGATTTGAAGATCTCAAAAGCTGAAGATGAACAAGCGATAGATGCTACCGAGTTTAGAAGAATCATAGGATGTTTGAGGTATCTGCTTCACACAAGACCCGACCTGTGTTACGCAGTAGGTGTTCTTAGCAGATACATGCACAATCCGAGAGACTCTCACGGACAAGCCATCAAGCACATACTGCGGTATGTGAAAGGAACAACAAACTTTGGTCTGTTCTTCAAGAGAGATAGGTCAAGGAGTGTCGTTGGTTATAGTGACAGCAGTCACAACATTGATCTCAATGACGAGAGGAGCACGTCAGGTCATGCATTCTACTATGGTTCATCACTGATCACTTGGACGTCGCAGAAGCAGCAGACGGTTGCATTGTCATCATGCGAAGCAGAGTTCATGGCAGCAACAGAAGCAGCGAAGCAAGCTATGTGGATCAGGGAATTGTTGAGTGAGATACTAAGCAAAGAAGGCGAGAAGGTCAAGCTTAGGATCGACAACAAATCAGCCATTGCTCCAACGAAGAATCCAGTTTTCCATGGAAGGAGTACGCATGTACTCAAGAAGTATCACTTCATTCGTGCGTGTGTGGAGATCGAAGTGGAGCATGTGTCGGGTGTTGAGCAGAAGGCCGACATCCTTACCAAGCCATTAGCAAGGATTATGTTCAAGCAAATGAGGAGCTTAATCGGAGTTCAAGAAATTGATCTCCCTAATTCAATTTGGAATTAAGGGGGTGAATGTTGGATAATTCCAAGCTTGTGGAAACTTAACATATTATTAGATGTTTAATATTTTAAGATAAACACAATAAGAAAACTTAAAAATAGGAAAAAGAAGTTTCTATTTAGGTTTGATTTGTGTTTACCATATCCCACATGTTAAAGGGAATTGTCTTTTATATAAATATAGGTCTAATGGAGAGGTGTTCCATAAGATCAATAAGATCGAAATAAGTGATCTAAGAAAAACATTGAAAGTTTTAGTTTTGAGTAGTTTCTAAAACTAATAAAGAAAAGTTGTTCTTTATAATTCTTGTGTTTCTAGAGATATTTGAAATTTTAAACATTACATTGCATTAAAGAATCAATTTTCACTATCTTGCTGTTGTGAAAGTCAACTTTTACCTCTTACAAAAAAAAAGAACAACCTAATTATATTTCATAAAGTTAAAAGAACCATTAAATTTTTCAATTTTAATCTCACTCGTCAGAGTTGTTCAGAAAGATTTTAATTTGGATCTTTTCATGAATATTTAATAATTGAACTCGAACAGTTAATTTAAAAAAGAATGGAGCAGCGCAAGGGATTTGATAATGTCGCATGGAGCCCATACATTCATTCCCCCGGCTTCACCTTTTCCATTTGACGTCGACATTTTCTTTGTGTTTTTCTGAAATTTTACATGTGATTCAAAGTCTCTGCTTTTTCTGTTCCTTTTCATTTATGTTTTCTTTTCTTTTTCCTAGAAAGGTAAAATAAAACATTTCTTTCGATACTGTGAGGGTTGCTGTTACCAATAGCTGGTGCGGTAAAAACATCATTAACCCTAGCAACCCATTAAAAGTGTTTAAGTTTTTTTTTCTGATTAAAGAAAAAAAATTAAAAAAAAATCAATTGCGGATCGCCACGTGTTGGTGGGATCCGCAAACAGAACAAACAGCGACGCTTAAACAAGCATTCTGCTGCTTAGATTTTTCCTAAGACCCACTCATTTGTTTAATATTTTTTTTTAAACACTTCTCTCTAAGCTCATCTGGTTAATGATGCTCTAAGAAAACAATAAGGTGTTTTGTTTCATTATATTGCTTTTTTAGTTGATTTCACCCTTTTCATTGTGCAAAATAGGGTAATTAAACCTTTTACTTTAGTTTTTGTTTTAAGCGAAACCTTTATTTTGGTTATAAAACCCAACAACCCATATTTTTCATTGGAAGACAACGCAAATTTGAATAATCAGATTATTTATACTATCTTTTATAAAATGACCTATAAATCATTTTAAGACTAATTTACCTTTTTAGTAGTTTCTTTAATTTTCTTTGCTATTCTTTTCTCATTTCTATTTTTGTATTACAAAATGATGTGTTTTCTTGTATTTTTTTTTTCATTTCTATTGGATCGCCATTTAGAAAAAACAAAACATAGTTTTAAATTAGTTAATTTTTCATATAATTTTCAGCTTATATGGTTTTCTTTGAGTGTTCAGCTTTTCAATTTTCATTGAACTTCTGATGAAGACAAATTCAAACAGTTCACAAGATAATAGTTGAGAGTTCTTGTATTTGTTGAGATATGAATATTGCATTAAAATTTGTGAGTATAATGTGATTTGGGTGATGACGGTGGTAATATATAAATTGGCGTAATAAGTTGTAATGACTCAATTAAACAAATAACAATAGTTGACCAAAAAAAAACAAATAACAATAAAATAAAATAAAAAGTCATTTAGATAATTTTCACGCTAACATTATATGTGTATATGTTAATCGTAATTTATATTATACCAGTAAAATAGATATTTTTTAAGGACAAAACTTAGGTTCACTCTCTAGGGTTAACCTTTAAATTCACCCCACTCTTTAGCACTAATCAAATTTCCACATAGATTATTAATTAAAAAACATTAAATTAAATAAAAAATAGCTACAAAAAATAAAAAATTTAATTTTAACGACGCTAACGCTTCCACGTAAACCCTAAACCCTAAATCTTAAATTCAAAACCCCATACCCTAAATTCTAAACCCAAATCCAAACTCCTAAACCCAAACCCTATACCCTATACCCTAAACCCTAATCATAGACCCTAAACCCAAATTATATACCATAAACCCAAAAACTAGACTATAAACCTAAACTCTATACCCTAAACTCAAGTCCTAGACCCTAAACCCAAACCGTAAACCTTAAACCCAAATTATATACCCTAAACCCAAAACTTTAACCATAAGTCCAAACGGTAAATCTTAAACCCAAACCGTAAATCTTAAACCCAAACCCAAAACCTATACCCTAAATCCAAATCCTAGACCTAAAACCCAAA
>NC_027750.1:50624536-50630626 GCF_000695525.1 Brassica oleracea var. oleracea | reverse complement strand
GAGGGTTTAGGATTAGGGTTTAGGGTATAGGGTTTGGGTTTAGGTGTTTGGACTTGGGTTTAGAATTTAAGGTATAGGGTTTAGAAGTTAGTGTCGTTAAAATTAGTATTTTTTATTTTTTATAGCTATTTTTTGTTTAATTTAATATTTTTTAATTAATAATCTATGTGTAAATTTGATTGGTGCTAAAGGGTGGAGTGAATTTAAAGTTTCATACTAGGGGTGAAGCTAATTTCTGTACTTTTTTAAGAAGGTGTTGGGTGTGTGGACCAAATCTTTTTTTTTTTTGACTGCGTGGACCAAATCAAGTAAAGACATTTAACATTTTATCCCAAAAATATTAAGTAAGGCAAAATCAGTATTGGAGATTTGGAATAGTGGCAAAACAAAACTAGATAAGGGTGTCTCCTTATTTCTTTTGTTTTTATGCATTGAGTGAGTGACCAGTGACTAGTGACTAGTGACCAGTGCCCACTTTTATTTTAATTTCAACCTCAACATGTTTTCGGAAGGCCCACTTCAATTCATTAGCCTTTATATTCCACTACCTTAGTTGCTTTCCAGTCATACTTCACAAATAATTGTTCCATCGTTTCTATATTGCTGGTAATAGAAAATTATGATGTGTCACCATCTTTAATAAGTCTGATCGGGTTAAGAACTTTGAGATAGTTCAGACTATTCTTTACAAAGTCGAGTACTTTGACTTTTGAGCTTCCAATGGATCATTCGCGCACACCCGTTAAACTTTAATCTCCACAGTTTGAAGAATCTATTCTGCATTGCCTGCTGATTAATATATTCAAGAAACTGTGTAGCGGTTGTATGAGATAAGGTAAAGTATATATATACACGACATCCATGTCCCCTCATCTCAATTAGTAAGGATCATCAAACAGTTTAAATCGTGCTAGGTTACTTATATATATTACCAGGCTACCACGCAAGAAAGTAACATACAAAATCTTATAATGGCCATCTGGAAGAAAAAGTATAACATCTCCTCATAAATCTCCAGATCCATAAATGAACCTCTGGAAAGGATCATTTAAACCACGTATCTTTCTTAATAACAAGAAAACAATGTTTACATACCATGGTTTTATAAGACTACTACATATAACGCTTAGTAATTTTCTTCAAAATAAAATAATTCAAAAATATTTTTAAATCCAAAACGAGTTTAAAATAATTAAGCTAGTTGCTAAATCGGTTAATTAGTTAGTTCACGGATATAATCAAAACGAAATTATAGCTTTGTGGAGAAGCAATTATTAGGTAGCAACATTTGGTACACTAGATCTCATATGTCACTTCCAAGAATTTTTATAGTTAAACAGTGTGACGTTTTACGTTCGATGATCCAGCTATATTATCATAATGGAATGGCAAACCCCATATGAAACCAAAAGTCATTAGGCAAAATAATAGCTCTCTTTATCTTGTTTACTGGACGTACCTAGCACTCTGTGTGTGACTAACAATAACAAATCATATATCAAACGATACAAACGTGATTTTATTAAAGAAAATAAAAAATCCCTAATTTGATTGGAAATTAAATTAAATTGTAGATGTGAAGTGATGATCCTTATGTATTCACTTCCAGATGCTGGAAAAAGTTTTTAAACTACCACATATATATATATATATTTATATCTGTTTTTGCTTTAGTTGTGCTGCTTTGGAGTTTTGAAGGTGCCTTATCACGGAAGAGAATACAAATAATGAAAATGATAGACATGTTAGTCATGGTTTTATTAGTTTTGAAAGGTAAAATGACTAAATGTACCAACAAAAAATGTCTACATTACAGGGGCCATCTAACCAAATTTAGAAGTAAAATTAGGTAGATAACATTCATTTTGGCATAATAAAGAATCTAACATTTACACCCAGAATTAGTCGGTTATACCCTTTCTACTTACAATTACCCGATAAACATAACGTATCACAAATAATATATGATGAGAAGTGACTTAAAACTATGTCATATGAAAGAAAAAAGACATTCATGTTACACATTTATTGACCACATACATATGTACATAGTGTTCTATTCTATATCGCCAAAATAGTATAGAAGGATGCAACAACATCCACAATTGTTAAATACTAAACACTATCCCAACCCAACTCATAAATAAGAAACTCTAAACCCTAATTACTAAACTCTAAACCCTAGTTACTAAACTATAAACCCAAATATAAATCTTAAACTCAAATAGAATGAAACAAAATACATAGCGTAGTACATATTGGTGAAATTATGAAACATATATGATTGCATGGAATAAGTTAACATTGATCCCAACCATACCCTCACCTACTAAATACTAAGTCCTAAAACCTAATCACTAAACCCTAAACTCAAATATAAACCAACTTTAATCACTAAACCCTACCCAAATATAAACCCTAACCCAAATATAAATCTTAAACTCAAATAGAATGAAAAAAAAATAAATGACATAGTATTTACAGGTGAAGTTATGAAATGTCTATGATTGCATGGAAGAAGTTAATGCTAACCCCCAACCATACACTTTCGCCTTCTAGAATACTAAACTCTAAACTATAATCACTAAACCCTAACCTAAATATAAAACCTAAACTCAAATATCAAAATATAAAAAAGTACATAATATTATGTAATATTAAACTATATTATATTATTATGTAATATTAAACTATACAATATAGATCATAGTGCGAATTTTACAGGTTCAAAAATATGTAACGAGAAGTTTAAAAAGTTAAAACTGTATTTTTAAACAAAATAGAACACTTTTTAGTAACCATCAAATGAAATGAAACATAATAAAATAGTATAGTAACATAATATATACAGTTCATCTTCTCCGATCAACTTTGTTGCAGACACCACTCGTCTTTGAAACTCTATTATCCACTACACCCCTTCACCATCAACATAGACAATACAATTTCATCAACGATCCCACAAATCTGAGAAAGAAAAGATGCTCGGATTGCTCTTTCTCGCCACTTCAATTGTAACACCGTCGTCTCGCAATAGATTTCAGAAACGGAGATGATGTCCCCTTTGCAACGCACTTCGAAAGGAAGAATAAATTATGTGAGGATATGTGATTCTGTAATGGACACAGAGAATTTTTGGAACTTAACATGATTAAAAAAAAATTGACTTGCAGGTTTTACCGGTTGCAATCAAAGGTAATATGACAATTTTATATAAAAAGCACAAGAAATAGTAAAAAAATAGGGTAATTAGTTAGTCAGTGAATTATCATTTTTTTTTTTTGCGTTATACAGCCCAATTTCCCTTACAAGAAGGGGACCCATATTTCCTGACTTTACACTTTTCAGTCTAGTAAGTTGTGGTGAATATGATTTTATGATTTTTTGCCGTTTGTCTTAATTTTAAAAGATAGGTTGTAGCACAATAAATGTTTACTGTAAAACTAACATTCTCACATTTCTATATTTCACAAAACGGACATTATTGTAAATATAGACTAATTTTTCTAAAAAAATATCACAAACTTTATAAAAATTTACATTCTTATACTCGAGTTATTATATATATGTGTATTTTTATAAGTTTAAACACTTTGGGCTTCTCCTCCAGACAGCTTAATTTAATATTTTTACTTGTCCCGTTTATCAAAACACTGTTCTCTATCCTAAGCTGACAATGATAAATTTTCTATTTCACTTGGTGGCTTCTAATTATTAACAACTCGTTGTTTCAAAGCCTCGAACTCATACTTGGAGACTTTTTTTTGCTAACATAAATTTGAATTGGAAGTTTTCAAACCACAATCTGTTAATTAAACATAATAATGATTACAGTATTGTTAGAAATCACTTTGAGAGTGTGCCTGAGAAATAGAGTAAATAGAAAAAAATAATAAGGAAAAAATAAGCAGAAATATATTTATTCTTGTTTGAATTAGAATAAATTTGATCGTGTTTTCTATTTTCTGAACAGTAACTAGAGAAAATAGAAAAATAAGTTTTTATTTGATTGGTTAATTTTAAGAATAAGTAAAAATAATTAATTTTTATTCTTCATTATTTACTCTAAATGTTCCATACAATTAAAACTTGAATTATATGCATTTGATTGATGTGTTCAGCACACATTATAAGAGGCCACACTTGTCAAATTGTGTCACATTGAGCTTAAATACTTGTCAAACTGTGGCATAAACAACTTAAAAGTTTGTAATAAACTGTCTTAAAGATAATATTCGAGCTAAACCAAATTCTATCGGTGAACATGAGTTCCATAATGAATGCATAGCGGTGGAACCGTTTGGTTTTTCTTTTGTAGGCGTTGGTGGTGGTGTAAGGAACACACTTGTCAAGCAGTGTCGCAATTAGCATAGACATTTGTCAATCAAAATCAAAAACAACTTAAAAATAACAGATTATCATAAAGATAATACTACATTGTCTCAAATATAATAAAGTACATAATGTTTAGCTATTTTAATAGAAATGCTAATAACCACTCTTGGTTACTGCATGACACCCAAAGCAAACGCAATACACACTAACATAAAATAACAGAACAAATCGTGCTCTGTTATGGCATAGGAAGACTTGTAGAATCGAACTCCAATGCTATTGATGATATCATGGGATGTTCCCATGAATCCTACAAGCTTTGGTCCTAGTCCAGTCTTTGGCTTCATCATGTATTTCTTGTTGTTGGTATCCAAATTACCCAACACATGATATCTTGAGTATGATGCTAAAATCTCAATAGCCACCACTTGAGGATTTGCCACTTCATGATCCATTAACGTGAGAGTCCACGAGATGATCATTGATGCATAAATAAACGACGAGATGATCATTGATGCATAAGTTAACACTCGAGTCTTCTACAACTGTTTCTCATCGGATCGTAGAATACAATATACGACGATATATCGAAGGAGAAAGGTGCATAAATAAACTCACCATGAATCTTGTAGTTTGAAAATGTCATATACACAGTGTTCATTCGGCTGAGTCAGAATCCAATTATGAAAAAGTAAGTGAAAGTCTTGAAACGATCACTTGTGTCTATTTACATCCTCCAAACTCCACAATTTGTATCATTATTTATATCAATAGAAGCTAATCTCCCCCTCGTAAGTTATGAGCACATCATACCCGAAGGTGGTTCTACCATATGGAATATTTCAGATAACTGTATCATACCCTTAGACGCTAACTACATGTAGATAAGAGCATCCACAACGGTGGACTCCTTCTTGGAGTCTCTAGGAGTACTATAGTATTTTTTTTTTTTTTTGAATAGTTAAGGATTCTAGTCAAAATAGTGTGTCCAATGGTGTTCCTAATTTGGAGTACTTAGGAATAAAAAAATAATTAAACATAAAAATATAAAGATACAATAATTAAACATAAAAATACAATAATTATTAATTTTCATCACCAAATTTGTTCCAAATATGCTCAATTAAATCATTTTTCAAATGTTGATGTATACGCCTATCCCGAACATCATTCCGAATGCCAAACATATTATTGAAATTTGTAGGCCTGTCGGTTTCCACCTGTGAACTTCTGGTGACGTATCCTTCTTCAAATTCAGATATATCATAACGAGTGTATCCATCCCGTTCATTTTCGACTATCATATTGTGTAGTATGATACATGCTCTCATAATCTTCCCTATCTTTTCTTTGTCCAAAGAAAGAGCCGAGTTTCTCACAATCGCAAATCAAGCTTGCAATACTCCAAAAGCCCGCTCCACATCTTTTCGGGGTGCTTCTTGAACTTTAGCAAATAACTCTTGTTTAGGACATTGAGGGAGTGTGATAGATTGGATAAATGTTGACCAATTTGGATATATACCGTCTGTGAGGTAGTACGCCAACTTATACATGTGTCCGTTGACCACGTACTTTACCCTGGGAGCTCGACCTTCTAAAATATCATCAAAAACAGGAGACCGATCGAGGACATTAGTATCGTTTAAGGTACCTGGAGGACAAAAAAAAACGTGCCATATCCAAAGATCGTGTGAAGCTACAGCTTCTAAGACAATTGTCGGTTTTCCTGATCCACGTGCGTATTGTCCTTTCCAA
>NC_027750.1:50606090-50624448 GCF_000695525.1 Brassica oleracea var. oleracea | reverse complement strand
GAATAACTGTATTATTCCGTCAGTGAAATTATGTAAACACGAAAGTGCAGTGGTCTCAGCAAGTCGGAGATATTCGTCAACCGTGTCAGCCGCAGAACCATAAGCAAGCAGACGAATTGCTGCCGTACATTTTTGTAGTGGAGAATGACCAAACCTCCCGGTTGCATCTCTTCTTTGCTGAAAGAATGGAATGCACTCTGATAGGCCATGGACAATACGCAAGAATAATTCCTTATTCATGCGGAAACGGCGTATGAATAAATGTGACGAGAATGTCGAGTCTTCGCTGAAGTAGTCATTCCATAAGCGGTCGTGTCCTGCTTCACGGTTTCGTTCTATATAAGCACGTTTCCTTTTCTTAATGGTTTGGGCCTCCACTATGTTGTTGAATGTATCTTCGAAGTATTCGTCGAAAATTTCGTCCAATCTTTCTTCGAGTTCATCGGATGAAAATGATGACATATTTAGGTATCCTGCTTCAAAAAATAATATTTTTTATAAACTATAAGTTCAAATTCTCTATAAGTTCAAATTCTCTATAAGTTATTTTTTTAAAACTATAAGTTCAAATTATCTACAAATTTTATTTTTTTAATCTATAAGTTCAAATTATCAACAAGTTTTATTTTTTTAATCTATAAGTTCAAATTATATACAAGTTTTATTTTTTTTAAACTAAAAAATTATCTATGAGCTCAAATTCTCTATAAGTTCAAATTATCTATAGTTATTCTATTATCATTTTTAACAATTTTTAATATGGTTTCTATAAGTTTTGGGATCATGTCTATAAAACTTTAGTTTGGTTTGGTCATACATGATCAAGTAAGTAAAGAGAAGCAAGTACGTTGGTTTCTATAAGTTTTAGTTTCGATTGGCATACATGATCAACTTTACTTTGGTTATAAATGATCTATACAAGATTGGTTAAAGAGAAGCAAGTAAAGAGAAGCATCTAAAGTGATAGCGTTACCGAATTATGAGAAAGAGTACTTGTTCATTACAACTTGCTGGACATAAGAGCATCCGCAACTTCGAATTACAGCAAAAGAAGATTACAACTCCGAGAATACAGTAGTAGCAAAAGGAAACAAAAGGAAAGAAGGTCTGGTGGAAACTAAGCAAACGAGATAGCTACCTAAAGACAAGCTCGAAGGGAAACTTATAGAACATTTCTTACATACAACCCGTGACTTGGATTCACATGAGCTAAACATTTTCACAAATGCACCTGTGACTTAGTTCACATGTCCTACAGCTGCACCTGAAACAAAACAAAAGACAAGAGTTAGCAAATAATTAAAGTAATACGACATGTGATACAATAAGAAAGTAGTTGTAACTACTCAAGACAACTCCATAGAGAATTTGAACTTATAGTTTTTAAAAGAACACAAGCAGTTTCTGCTTAATACCAGATAGCTAAACTACTTAATACGAGATATCTAAACTACGCAATACGACATGTCTACCTCATAACATCTCAGACATAAGCTTGAGTTTAAGAGATGTTTCCATCTCAGTGAGTGGATCTTTTTTGGCAAGTAAACGATCAAGCAGTTTCTGCTTAGAGAGTTTTTATTTCACTTCCATGATGGCCTGTAACTGTGACAACTCCTCTTCTTTACCACTCTTCTTCCTCTTAGTAGAAGCTTTAGCAGCAGCCTTGATCCCAACAGGTCTACCCTCCGGTTCTCCCACTTCATTGAACAAAACAGAGAGATCGAGTTAGAACCGTCAGAACAAAACATGACCAAAGATTAAGAACAAACGAGAAGATTGTAAAACTCGATTGTAACTCGGTTGTAATAATCGACGGTAAAACAAACGAGAAGCTCCCCAAATCGTTTCAAATCAAAATCGTGTATAAACCCTAACTACATACGAAAAGATCCCCAAATCAATTGAAAACCCAAATCGTTTGAAACCCTAACTTCATACGAAAAAATTCCCAAATCGTTTGAAAACCGAGAACCCAACCCTAAATTGAGAGAAATACAACATCGAACCTAATCTAAATCCAAAAAACTCCATGAGAAGGCTTCGATTTACCTTCGTGTTCCGACGGATCGAATCGCCTTTCGTCGAGAGCTCTCTTTTTTTTCTGCGTCTTCCGTCGAAAATGATTTCTTTTTTTTTTCCAATACCAAACTCAAAAGCCGATCAAACGAATCAAATCATGCCACGTCTCTAAGGATCAAGTCCGGTAAATCCTTATTTACGGATTGATCCTTAGGTTATTTAGCTTAAATAATATTATTATAATCTAATTTGTCTAGGTTAGGATGCTAAGGACTCTCGACGTCCCCAGTTGCGGATGCTCTAATATATCACGTTATGGAGCAACAACCTGAACAAGCCCTAATCATAAAAAATGTGATGATCACTAAGCCCATGGGCCGGTTCACAATCAGAAAACGTCCTTGGGCTAAACCGAACCCGGTTCGTATGTAAAATGTACGATATTAATGGTTGTTCAATTTTGCGTTTAGCTGAAACAAAACATAGCCAACACCCGTCATCGTCTTCAATCTCACTTCGCATCGAATCAGACGATCTCTCCAAAACCCTAATTCATCTTCTCCGATCAATTGTTCGTTCCCTGATCTTCCCGATACCAGGAATGCTTATTTATACCCGCCAATCGGATTCTCCAGCAGTCTAAACGCTATTGTCTTCGTCTTCTAGGGTTTCGAATCGGGGAGTGAAGGATACCACAAGAGAGGGTCAGAGATGTCTCTTCCGCTACTTGAGTGTAAGTACGTGACGGAGGAGTTCGTTCGCGAAGGGAAGAGTGGCAGCTACGGTTCCAAGCTGCCCAGCTCCGTACCGATGCTTCGTTTCCTATACGAGCTCTGTTGGGTTTTGGTATACACGCTCACACACAAACCTTCTCTTCCTATTTCTCCAATCTATGCGTATGTGTTCGAGTTGCTGAAGGTGCGTCGTAATGGGTTTATCAGGTTCGTGGCGAGTTGCCGATTCAGAGCTGTAAGGTAGTGTTGGAGAAGGTGAAGTTTTTGGATGATCCATCGAAGGAAGAGTTAGCTTCTTGTTTTGCGGATGTTGTGACTCAGATAGCTCAAGATGTAGGCTTTCAATAGATCTTAAAGTTTCGACCTTTTTTTTTGCTTTCAAATGATTGTACTGAGCGTTGGATTCTTTGCTTTGCAGCTTACCATGTCGGGGGATCACCGTTCTCGCCTAACAAAATTGGTCAGTACTTTTACCTCGACTGGTTCTGGTTTTGCCTTGTTAGTCTTGGTTATGAAGTATGAACAAGAATTTACTGGCACAAATCATGTGATAGCATTCTATGCTAGTAATTAGAGCATGTGTTGTTTTGCTATCAGTAGTGTTCTAAGGTTCAGCTAGCTCTATGCTCATTTTGGGCGGGTTGCAAGGAGCCTTATACTTGATCCTTATCGTAAAAGGTTCCTTAAGCCTAAAGAGTTGAAACTTTGACCGTATTGCCTTCAATTCTCGATTAGTGCAGTTTCGTCTAGACTTTACATTGTATGTTTGATCAAAACTTCTTGAAGCTGCTTACTTGGAGGTTATTAGCATTCGTGGTGTTTTATTAGTTTTGATTATTACATACTTAAGTCTCTTCGTTAAAATATACTTTATGTTCTCATTTACCATCGCCTCAAGTTTTTCTATGCTCACAGCTAAATTTAGTTGTTTTCTTTTGTAGGCAAAATGGCTTGTGGAATCACAGACAGTTCCTCAAAGGATCTTCCAAGAGCGTTGTGAGGTAAACATTAGGTGACATCCAGCCAATTAATGATCCCTCTTTTCACCATTCTCTCTATTTTCTTGGTTAGTAAGAAAGTAACTATTACGAAGTAGCTGATGATTGATTTCTTTATTTTCTATTAGGAGGAGTTTTTATGGGAAGCTGAAATGGTTAAAATAAAAGCCCAAGATTTGAAGGGGAAAGAGGTGAGGTTTCACACTTCTGTAACTACTATATTATTGTGACATACAAATTTGCTATAGGGACGGCGGTAATTTGATAATGATAATATCTCATCTCGTTTAATAGTAAATACAAATGTACTGTAGTCTGATTTGTGTAATATTTAGTTTGAGTGAGTTCCTTTTGCGGTAGATTTATCTCTTAAAGAGTTTCTCCTTGACCATTGTAACTACAGATCATTGCTTATAACTTACATTTCTGGCTTGTGCTACTCAGGTGCGATTAAACACTCGTCTTCTGTACCAGCAGACAAAGTTCAACTTACTCCGTGAAGAAAGCGAGGGATATGCCAAATTGGTTAGTGAGGATCTCCGGCTTTTATCTGTTGTCATTCTTTCTGTCCCCTTCTTTTCTATGCTCTGTTGTTAGATACATCTTCGCTCTTTACTGCCTTCTCTGTGAAATCCACCTTAGAAATGCTCGTCTTTAGTTTTTGGATGCGATGATCTCTTCTACGATGCTGATTTAGCCTTTACTTTTCACACGGTTCCAATTGGAAGGAAAATCTTCTGCTAGTTTAATTATAGTTTTGCAGAGTAACTAACATATATGTCAGCAGGGTTTCTTTTTTTTTTTGGAGTTTGATTGAAGCAGATTGTCAGTACTACAACTTCATTAAATAGATTCTTTTGTGGAGTGCAGATTACCCTTTTATGCCGAGGATCTGCAGGTTCTTCGCATAATGCATCAGCAGCAACTATGGGAATTATCAAGGTTTTTACTTCTGCCGATACGTTATGTTTCACATACGTATTCCATTTATCTTTTCTGAACTAAAATATTTATTTGCAGTCATTAATTGGGCATTTTGACCTTGATCCGAACCGTGTTTTCGACATTGTAAGTTATTCTGTCGCTTTCATCTTTTTGTTTGATATCAGAGTGCATCCCTTTGTCCTTCCCTATATGTATATTCCCTTTGTTTTTGACGAATAGGTTTTGGATTGCTTTGAACTTGAACAAGATTACGACACGTTTCTCAATCTAATTCCTATCTTTCCCAAGGTTTGGAATGTCTCCTCGTGTTGTCATATTCTACCACTTAGCCTGAGAGACTATTTTTGCTAAACCCAATCTCTTTGATATGCAGTCTCATGCTTCACAAATTCTTGGATTTAAATTTCAATACTATCAGAGATTGGAGGTGAATAGTCCAGTTCCATCTGGGCTCTATAAGCTTACGGCCTTGCTAGTAAAGAAGAATTTCATCAGTCTTGAAAGCATGTTAGTAATTTTCCTTGATCTGTTTTTCCCTTTCTTTCTTACATTCTAGGTCCTTAGAAGCCACTGGGGAATTTTCAGTCGAGCTTATATGTTGCCTTAAGGAAATAAACTGGTTTTATCCCTTTTCTGCAGACGATGCCTTTGAAATTTCCTTTTGAATTGGATACTTGTACTGTTGTACATAACGATTGCCTTTCTTTTCATTGTGTTAGCATAAGGCTATATAAATTGGAATCTAAATGAAAGATTTTTCTTCATTATGTATTTTTAGCTAGTTGGTAGCTATGTCTCTTAAGCTTGTTTCTTGATGCACTCTGATAGGAAATTGGTGGGGTTTTGACTGTCAAAACTTATTTTGGCTGCTCTAAAAAAATTACTTCGAGATTGCTCTTGGGGATGACTACCTAGTAGATGATTTATTATCTTGCAAGTGATTCATTCAAATCAATATCTTGTTTTACCAGTGCACTGATTCGGTGATTACGAGTTTGCTACATTTCCTTGTGTTAATAACAAGTGAAGCTATACTAAATCAATGGACCGTATGTTCTTATGTTGTTTTCCAATTGTTGAAAACAGATATGCACATCTGCTACCTAAGGACGAAGAAGTTTTTGAGGATTATAATACTTATTCTGCAAAGCGTTTTGAAGAGGTACGATTCACATTGTTCTCTTCCTTTAAGAAGTTCGTAGATGCATGTGTATAGATGTTTTAAGATAGTTTTGTGCTGGCCCAGCGTAAGTTGTCTCTATGTTTCTTCTGAATTAATACATTTTTCTCTCTTAAGACAAACGAAAAAACTTGTTTCCGCTGCACATACGATGGTCTGCTCATCTTGTCCAGATTTTAATTAATACTTACATATTAAGCAGTTGTCCATTTTCCTGGAAGCCAGCCAATTATTTGTTGTTTTCGAAGCCTTTCTTTCGCATGTTTATTGACGAGTTGTCATATTTACAAATTCTTCCTTTCCTACAGGCCAATAATATTGGAAAGATAAATCTTGCTGCTACTGGGAAGGATCTTATGGAGGATGAGAAGCAAGGAGATTTCAAAGTTGATCTCTATGCTGCTTTAGACATGGAAACTGAAGCTGTTGCTGAGCGAATACCAGAGCTTGAAAATAATCAGACTCTGGGCCTCCTTGATGGTTTCCTCTCTGTGGACGACTGGTATTCCTCTTGATTTATATAAAAAAATTGAACTCTTCTGAAAGCTTTGCCATCCCCATTTTGATTTCTTTTTTGATAACAAATCCACTATCATCAAAACAGCTTGTTTAGTTACACCGCCTTGAACTATTGCATGTGAAGTTTCAAATTATACTTCTTCAAAGCTGCTTTGTATATCTTATTTATAACTAATGCCATAGTACTTACTCCCCTTTCTGTTCAACTGAAGTGAAAGCTCCTATTATTTTGTTAACAATTTACTTGTCTTCAGGGGTCATGCCAATATCATGTTCGAGCGTCTTGCGCCTCTTAATCCGGTGGCTCACAATCATATATGTGATGGCTTGTTTAGGTTAGTGAGTGAACTCAGCTATTTTTTCATCAGATGTATAACTGCTTTGTTACTTTTCAGTGTTCACTCCAGCTCTATGTATCACCTAAGTAGTACAGCAGCTCTGGCCACTAATTTATGATGAAAACAATGATATTTTTGCTCTATGTTTCAGGCTTATAGAGAAAAGAATTACTCATGCTTATCGCATTGCCCGTCAGACACGTTTTCAAAATTCTTCTTCTGCGGGTTCAGAAAAGATTGCCCACGCTGCTAATACAAGTGCCAGTAAAACTTGTTCAGATCTTAAAGAAGTGTTTCAGATGCTTGTTACAGTTGGACCCTACTTGTACCGTAATACACAACTGCTGCAGAAGGTGCACGTGCACTGGCCTTTAAATTTCTGATTATACAAAATATTGAAGATTGAAGCTGATACATGTTTACCATTGTGGCAGATTTGTAGACTATTAAGGGTTTACTACTTGTCGGCCTTAGATCTTGTTCGCAGTAGTGATGGGTCATCAAATCAAGAAGGTAGTGCAGATGAAATCAAGCACCTGAAGGAAGCTAGGTTTAGAGTGGAAGAAGCCCTTGGAACATGCCTTCTGTCATCGTTACAGTTAATACCTGCAAATCCAGCAGTTGGTCATGAGATTTGGGAAGTGATGAGTCTCCTTCCATATGAGGTTAACTTGCTTCTGTTTCTTATCCAAATAGTTTTTTTCTGTAGAACGTGATGGTTTATCCAGCTGCTTAATTTTGTGTTTAGGCTCGTTATCGCTTATATGGTGAGTGGGAAAAGGACGATGAGCGGAATCCTTTGCTGTTGGCAGCAAGGCAAGTGGCTAAGGTATTGCGCAGTATAACTTCTTCGACCTTTTATCCTTATATTATACAGCTGGAAATATGCATCTTCAGACCCTCATGAGCTATTCTCGTATGTCAGTTGGACACTAGATGGATTCTGAAACGGCTTGCAAAAGAAAATTTGAAGCCGTTAGGAAGGATGGTGGCAAAACTAGCGCATGCCAATCCCATGACGGTGCTTCGGACAATTGTGACTCAGGTGTCAATCTACCGCAAAATTTGGTTTTGCTACTATTTTTGTAGTCAGAGTTGTTCAGACGGCTAACTGTTAGGTTCTTGTTGCAACAGATTGAAGCATACAGAGATATGATTGCTCCTGTTGTAGACGCCTTCAAATACTTGACACAGGTCAGTACCGCCTTATGCCTCTTGTTTGTATGCTATTGCCGTTGTTGACCTTATACCCTTACTCACCTCGGTTTTCCTATACACGCATTATGAATAAAAAATATAACGGATGGTCTTTTTGCCAGTGTTTTTTTCAGAGTGCAAAGTAAATTTATTTTCACACGAGTCAGTGTGATTTGGCTTTGCAGGTTTAGTGATGCATTGTAGTCATTCGTTCTAGCATTCATTCTGTTAGTTTTAGAATATCGGAAATGGGGTATGTTGGTTTGGCGGATACCCAAACATGAGCTTCTGAAGAAGGCTTCAATGAAGTGAAATAGTACATTGTAAACCCATGGTAAATTGGGATGCAGTCAGATGGATCCTAATATATTCTTTCAGAGACCCTTTTAATTTAATGTTCTAGTACATTTAGGGAGTTTGTCAGCTTTCATTTCTAAGTTATTGTTGATATTGAGAAGCTTCTCATACTTTCTAAATTCTTCCTGATACACAGCTAGAGTATGATGTCCTGGAATATGTCGTGATTGAAAGACTGGTGCAAAGCGGACGAGCTAAACTCAAAGATGACGGGATTAATTTATCAGACTGGCTTCAATCCTTGGCTTCATTTTGGGGTCACCTGTATGTGTTTTTCTTAGAATGCATTGATACATGCTAGAAATAGTTTCATTACATTTTCAGAGTGAGAACGGATTGCTAAAGGCGTTTTTTTTTGTGATTGCGTAGTCTAGGCATATTTTCAGTAATGCCCAGGATAGAAAAGCACGTTGTGTACGAGTGCTAACCTCTAGAAGTTAGCCATTAGTTTTTTTTATGTGTTCATCGTGTTAGTTTCTCCATGTGTTTCTTCTCATAAGTGTTTTATCTTTCTCAATTCCATTAGAATATTGTCATTTCGCCAAAATTTTATCTGCATGATGCATATATATAGTAGTTTCATTCATAAAGTAATAAAGGCCATCATTTTGGAGTATTTCGATAAACAACATCATGCTATCCAGGTGTAAGAAGTATCCATCAATGGAGTTAAGGGGTCTTTTCCAGTATCTCGTTAACCAGTTAAAGAGAGGCCAAGGGATTGAGCTTGTTCTTCTCCAGGTTGGTTTTTATTCCTCAAATTTTTATGATCCAACTTATTCAAACTAATGGTGGTTGCCTGTCATTCGACAATGATTTGTAGGAACTGATCCAGCAGATGGCAAATGTACAATACACTGAGAACCTTACTGAAGATCAGTTGGATGCCATGGCAGGAAGTGAGACATTACGTTATCACGCAACATCCTTTGGCATGACACGGAACAACAAGGTTTGTCTTTATAGATCCCCAGAAACTTAAAATAATATCTTATTAAATCTTGAGAGGAGCCAACCTTTGGTCTTTACCACAAGTGCATGTATCTGTTAAATGTTGTTAGAGAAAATTGGCTATGTTGTCAGCTTGAAATTTAGGTTCTTTTTTTCCCAAGTAATCTGAATGAAACATTATTGATTTGGTTGTATTCAAGTTTGATCCCCTACATTTTTGTTTGAGCTCATCGTTTGCAGCTGCATATATTCTGACACTGTTGTGTCACTTGTCTATGCGTTCAGATGCATACATGTCTGCAAAGCTGTGACAAGTTATTTATCTAAAGTCTTTCATGTAGAATGTCTAGTTTTGTAAGAAAATGCATTTCATTCAAAACCTCTTTTATACTTCTATAGATGCTAGGTTCCGTAGATAAAAAAACATATGAGCTTGCGACAGCGCCATCAGTATAAATATGCTTTATTTGTTTATTTAATGCATGTCTTCCTGGTTTTTGCAGGCACTTGTCAAATCATCCAACCGTCTACGAGATTCGTTACTCCCAAATGACGAACCAAAGCTAGCTATCCCCCTTTTGTTACTTATCGCCCAGCATCGTTCACTGTAAGTTGATAAATTTGACTGCGCAAAATTGTTTGGCATTATTTGTTTGCATGGAGCACTAGTCTTAATTGGAGCAAATTTTCTACAACATATACCTGGAAACTTAAATAGACACGGAGAGAAAAATGCCCTATTAAATCGACATTGTAGATTTTATATTTTATATTTGGTCTGACCACGAACGATGTTCATATCTCTAAATCGAGTATGTGTGATGTACAGTTACTCATCTAGTCAACAGACTATGATTTTCTAGATTTATGTTATAATTGTTATTATAACGTAAACTACTTCTTTATATGCAGGGTTGTGGTAAATGCGGATGCACCCTATATTAAGATGGTCACTGAACAGTTCGACAGATGTCATGGAATTCTCCTCCAATACGTGGACTTTCTTTCTAGCGCTGTTACTCCCGCTACTGCTTATGCTCAGCTCATACCTTCGCTTGAAGAGCTTGTTCATACATACCATCTTGAGCCAGAGGTCTTTCGATTTTCCTTTCCTTTGTCCCTTGTTCTTTACCCTTGTGTTATTGCACTCTTTAACAATATGAATTTCATCACTTTCGCATGTCTTTCTGGTCTACATTGTTAGGCATTATTATCTTAATTTTGCGATTACTTCACTTTGCTATTATTGCTTTGCATTATGAAGCCCAAACTTATGTTTTGAATCCCCTGCCAGGTCGCTTTTTTGGTATTTCGACCTGTGATGAGGCTCTTTAAGTGTCGACGGAATGGTGATATTTCATGGCCTTTGGACAGTGGGGAATCTATTGATGCAGATTCCGATGTATCAAAATCTGAGAGTTCCATGATTCTTGATGTCGGCACATCTGAAAAAGCTGTAACGTAATATCTCAACTCAAAACTTTAGTATATTTGGTCGCACCAACATTGTGGACGTGATGTTTATCTAAAGTGTCAATTAGTCTTTTTCTGAAGATTTGATGTGTGATAAGAATCAATTATTTAATTGAATTACACCTAGATGCTGATATATTGGACTTTCTCTCGTGTTAATATGTTTGCAGGTGGTCTGATGTTCTTGATACAGTAAGAACAATGCTGCCCTCGAAAGCTTGGAATAGTCTGTCGCCAGACCTCTACGCTACATTTTGGGGGCTTACTCTGTATGATCTCCATGTTCCCAGAAGTCGTTATGAGTCTGAGATATCTAAACAACATGCTGCCCTTAAGACTCTGGAAGAGGTTGCTGATAATTCCAGCTCTGCAATTACGAAGAGAAAAAAAGAGAAGGAAAGGATTCAAGAATCTCTTGATCGTCTAACCGGTGAACTGAAAAAGCATGAAGAACATGTTGCCTCTGTCCGTAGAAGGTTTTCACGTGAAAAGGATAAATGGTTGAGCTCCTGTCCTGATACTTTGAAGATCAATATGGAGTTCCTGCAACGTTGTATTTTCCCTCGTTGCACATTTAGCATGGCAGATTCTGTGTACTGTGCTATGTTTGTACATATGCTCCACTCTCTTGGAACACCCTATTTTAACACAGTCAACCACATTGATGTACTGATATGTAAAACGCTACAACCGATGATCTGCTGCTGCACTGAATACGAAGTTGGACGACTTGGGAGGTTTTTATTCGAGACCTTGAAGATTGCATACCACTGGAAGGTAACTCGAGAAATTTTATTTTACCTAGACGATGAAAGTATAGAATTGGGTTATTTCTTGATCTAGTTTCTAATGCTGGTGTTGTCGCATATATTTTCTCAGAGCGCAGAATCAATCTATGAAAGTGAATGCGGAAACATGCCTGGGTTTGCTGTTTATTATAGATACCCGAACAGCCAGCGTGTCACATTTGGACAATTTGTGAAGGTTAGAAATTCTGATCCTTGACTTCTGTAATATGTATAAAATCTAACGATATCAAGTTTGAGGAGGGTATAATCTCTTTAGCTGTTGAGTATCCTTGTTCATTATTATTTAGTGTTCTTTATTATGGTCAGCCGAAAGTAGAAGGGCAATTCTATACGTTCTCTGGAAGTATTAAGGGCTAACGTAAAGATCTTCCAATAGCTGAGACGTTATCGCATAGAAATTTTGAGTCTTTGACCAGATAAAACGGAAAGATCAGGAAAATCAAGGCTATGAAGGCACTATAACTATTATTTGCTATATTTAAGACTCGAGAATATATTTTATACTGTTTCAACTAAAGGGTTGTTTTAATGTCAGCTGGGTGTTCTTACCTTTTTTATTTGTTGAACTAATGGCATGACGCGTAGAAAAGCAATTAAATATATTTTATATGATGTTACTGCATTGCATCTACTCAGCGATGATTTTGATATATTTAGTTTCATCTTTGGATATGTTTTCCCTATGTATTTCTACTATTTAGCTGTCACGTGTTATGCTTTAATTACTAGTAGCAATATCATGTTTCTTATGTGTGTTTATGGCTGTTTCTTCTGTTGATGTCTTTGAAGGTACATTGGAAATGGTGTGCAAAAATCACAAAGCTTTTGATCCAGTGTCTGGAGTCAAACGAGTACATGGAGATTCGTAATGCCCTTATTATGCTAACAAAAATATCTGGTGTTTTCCCAGTTACTCGGAAAACTGGATATAATATCGAGAAACGGGCAAGTACCTATTTACTAGCCAGTCTTATGAATATGATTTAAGTTGGTCTTATGTGTACAGCTTTTGTTTCATGTGTTGTTCTTTGTGAGAAGATTAATGTTTCCGTTCTTTGTTGGTCTTGTCTCACAGGTAGCGAAAATTAAAAATGATGAGCGAGAGGACCTTAAGGTCTTGGCAACTGGTGTTGCCGCTGCTCTATCTGCAAGAAAAGTGAGTGCTAACCACAGCAATTTTTTATACTCGAGTGTTTTTTTTTTTTTTTTTGCAATTTTCACTGAATGTGGATTATTTGCAGTCATCATGGGTTACTGACGAAGAATTTGGCATGGGTTACCTTGAACTAAAGGCTCCGCCAGTACATACTCCTAAACATACTCCTTCCCAGAATGGCTTGGTAGGTGGTGAATCAACTGGGGGAAGATCTACTGCTAACCAGCAGCCTGAGTCTGGCGGCAAGGACCAGTTGTCAAAAAGTAAAATACCAGATGGAAGAACGGAAAATATGCCTTCAAAATCTGATCAAGGACATCCAAAATCAAAGGGAGGCAATCCATCGGATGCCCAACCATCTGTGTCTAAGAAACCAGTGGACCAAAAGGAAACAGATGAATCACCCAAAATATCTGATGAGAATCCTGTCAAAGCTGGTTCAAAGTACTCTGAAGCCGAGGTATCATCATGTTCCCTGCTCTTTTATTTATTTAAGTTAGCAACTCCTGCTTTACTTATAACTCCCAAAGTTGTCACTAGCACTACACAGAAATTATATAGGAAATTTAACCTGCCCCTTCTACTTATTTGACAGCTCCATTAGGAAAGTGATAATTAGGTATTGTATTTGGGATAACCTATCCCCTCACGTGGGCTCTTGGTTGTGAGTGAAAACTCTTAAGGTCAATTGATTTAATCCCAAGATAGTGCAGTATACTATAATCTTATATTCTTCGCCTTCACCCCAACCTATCCCCACCCTTTTTATGTTGGAAGTTGCTCGCTAAAATATTTCAGGTAGATTTCAGGCTTCAACTCTATATCATGCTTAATTTATTTTTTGGTTGGCAGTTAAAACCTTCTTCTAAACGAGGTGCATCGGCTACATCGATGAACAAATCAACAAAGCAAGATTTTGGAAAAGATGATGGAAAGTCCGGTAAAGCTGCTGGAAGAACATCCGCAGCTGACAACGATGTTATTTATCTGGGGAGCAGGCAAGCAAGTTTGACCAAAGCTTCTCCCAGCACAGCAGGCAATGGTAGCTTAGCTACTGGTTCTTCCAAAGGTTTGATCTCACCCACAAAATCATAAGACGTTCATTGAAGCTAGTGAAAACTGGACGGACTTGTCAGGTATTCTAACATTAATCTCTGATGCAGTGAAAGATGATGGTGCTGAAGCTACAGATACTCAAAAGCAATCTACTCGGACTGCTCATTCCCCTAGGCATGAAATTAGCACTTCTTCGAGGTCGAGTGATAGGTTACAGAAACGAGCTAATGCTGTTGAAGATAGTGACAGAACAAGTAAACGCCGTAAAGCAGACTCTGAGCACAAAGAGCATGACAGTGAGGCTCGACCGAGTGATAGAGACAGATCAGCAGAGGCTAGGGTGGATTTAAACAAAACACCCAGTGATGACCAAAGCACCCAGAGAGATCAAGACAGGGCAAAGGATAAGGGTAATGAAAGACAGGACAGGGACCACAGAGAAAGAGTCGAGCGTTCTGATAAAACTCGTGCAGATGATGTGGTAAAAGCACGAGATAAATCCATGGAACGCTATGGTAGAGAGCGCTCAGTTGAGAGGGGGCTTGATAAAGGAACAACTAGGAGTTACGATAGAAACAAGGATGAAAGAAGCAAAGATGACAGAAGCAAATTGCGTCATAGCGACGCGTCACTTGAGAAAGCTCATGGTGATGATCGTTCTATTTCTCAAGGCTTACCCCCACCTCCACCGCTACCTCCTAACATCGTTCCACAATCTATGGCCTCGAAAGAAGAACCCGAAAGGAGGGCCGGAGGTACAAGGCATTCCCAGAGGCTTTCTCCGAGGCATGATGAAAGAGAGAGACGACGCTCTGAAGAGAATACATCAGTTTCTGTGGAAGAGTCGAAACGAAGAAGAGATGACGATTTTCGTGACCGAAAGCGAGAGGACCGAGAAACCATCATCCTGAAGGTAACATGGCTCCTCTTTATCAGAAACTGTAGCATAAATGCAAAAGGAATAAAACTCTTATGTCTACTCTTATGTGCAGGGAGAAGAAAGGGAAAGAGAGAGGGAAAGAGAAAGAGAAAAAAGTATCCCATTGAAAGATGATTTTGAAGCCTCCAAGAGAAGGAAGATAAAGAGGGATCAACAGGTCTCATCTGCAGAGCCAGGGGAATACTCTCCAATGCCACACCAGTCATCTTTGTCAATGGGTATGGGACCATCATCGTACGAAGGCAGAGAGCAGCGAAAGAGCAGTAGTAGTATGATTCAACATGGAGGTTATCCTGAAGAGCCAAGCATCAGACTTCTTGGCAAAGAAGCTTCCAGCAAGATGGCTCGTCGTGATCCTGACCCGTATCCTTGAATAGCAACTTATATAATCTTATCTGCTTTAGTAATTTTGCATTATGAAACACTCCCTTATATGATGCATCATTGATTGTGTATCTTCAAGGTTTCCTTGACCATTGGTATTTAGAATGTATGATCGTGAGTGGGAAGAAGACAAGAGGCAGAGAGCAGAACGGAAGCGGAGAGATCGGAAGTAGACTCTGATGATTCCAAGATCCTACGTTTGTTTTAAGATTATTTATCATGAAAAGTCGGAATTTTAAACATCTACATTATTGTGATTGATATCTTTCTTTGTTGACAATGCCTTACGGTTCCAATAACAATCACGGTTTTGGCTTTTATACTTTGCTCGTTCGTAGCTGAATATTTTGTTAGTAGGTTTTGTGTATAAGTATTACAAATGAATAGGTATAACCGAATGTGTTTTATTTGGTTATAAAGAGAGTACTTTTATTGTCCTGACTTATGAGGCCAATAACTTTGAAAAGTCTAAGATTTTCCTTTTGATCTAATATGACTATTATATATTGAGATAAAATTTAGTGATAGATCCATCAAATTCTTTTCCTGTTATTACTAGGTGCACTTACAAATTCTGTGAATATGGTTTTGATCATGTGAGATTAGTCTAACTATTGCTTTTTAGTTGTTTAATGGTCAATATAAACGAGATAATATGTCCAAAACGTTCTATTTCAATCTCGTCAAGCAAGGCCATGCTGTAACTGGTCATTGGAATTTACATTTTCAAAACGAACTGGCAACTTCTCTCCTTAAATTCATGTAGCTGCAAAGTGTATACTGTGTATGCTTCTGTAAACCTTCAAACTTGAATAAAGACAACAAAAGAAAAAAATATATTTTTTGTTTGTTTCGAAACACTTCAGTTCAGGTCTCCAATTTATTTCAGCACATTGAAATCTCAGGAGAACGAAAGTTATATGTTTTGACATCATCAGAGCAAACCCAGAAAAAATACCCTTCAAGCTAACACCAAAAACAAGTTTTGATCTACAAGAAGTTCAATGATATGTAGTAATTGCCTCTGCTCAGTTCAGGTCTCCATAAAGTTTCCGCATAATGAATCTCGGAAGAACGAAAGTTATGTTTTGATCATCATCGAAGGAAATTACTACATACTAAAACAGAGATTAGAGTTGGATTCGTCACAAGAAAAAAATCATGAAAACGAAAACAGACAGAAAAAACAATTAAGTAAAGTGGAAGAAGAAGATCAAGTTTAAACAAGCGACAAAGGTGTTTATATGCCACTGTAATGAGGGAGTCGAGTAAAACCCTAGCTTAACCTTTGGGTCATCTTCCCTATAATGGGGATTTTGTTTTTTTAGTTATTGGGTCTTTCAATATCAGCCCATTAATTTCTTCCTTGAGTTATTATTCGTTTTAAAATTTTTTTTTGAAAGAAAATAGACTCTTATATAAGGAAGATGAAAATGTTATAAAATAAAGAAGATGAAAAAGATTTAATCTGTATATTATTCATTCATAGAGGTTACTTTATATACAAGAATAGACCGTCATAGATAAATGGAAATTCATAGTAATATGGAAATCCTAAACATATTAGGAAAATGTAAAGATACATATTCCTAATCTAATTAGGAAAATGAAAACCTAAGTACATAAATAAAAGGAAAGTCGGTCAAGTATAATGGAAAACTTCCAGCCGCCTTTGGACATGTGGTACGAACCAGATGGGCCGGTTCTGGTCGGACTGGATCAGGCCGATTATGGCTCGTCCACATAAGGATTTATAACACTCCCCATTAGACGCCATAACCATTCAGGATTCGTAATGTGCTTCATGTTGCCTCATTAAAACCTTTCTAGGAAAACCCAGTGGGACAAAACCATGAATAAGAAAAAGAGTACAACACACATACTACTCCCCCTAATTCGAACCTTCCTGAATGTTGATGTTGAAATAGCTCTTGCTGAATTGTAACTTGAACGTAATGCTTGAAATTCTCATGTCTTCTGGAAACTCGTGTGTGCATGGACAAGACGTGAATCTTTGCTGTCGACCACTCTATACTTTGGTCGGACAGATCTCGACTAAACATACTCATAGACAATATAGACTGAGCATGGTACCATGAACTTTTAATTTCAGGTCGTAAACCTATGTTCTGGTGCATCTTCTCCACACGGATGTATATCAACCATATGCACCAATGTCTTGTCCATTACAGTTGATCTTTCTTTATTATCATCAGCCATACTCTAATCTGATCGATCCATGTTGAGTCATAGACCTCGTTTATACATGTCCATAACTTTTCTCATGAGTGTCTAAGATCATGACGTGGTCAATGATCATTGCTGCAATGAGTTTCACAATCTCATCAAACTATGGCTCTGCGGCCAAATACACTCATGGACCTCATACATGGTTATCGATCTCTCTTGCTTTCGGTAATGTCATATACATTAGACCTTGACCAGACATACCCCTGGTCAATCTCTTTGGCCATTATGGTTCTACCTTGTCTATTGATATACATAATGGGCTATACTTACATTTGCAGTCCTATATTTATATCTTGATGGCGTCCTATGACCTTTCTTGCCGTGGATCATACCACTCACTAGAATATATATTAGGTCATGGACCTCGACCACACGTGCTTATGGACCGCCACATGATAGCTGATCTTTCTTTTCCACTAGCCATACTACAATCTGATCGGTCCATGTTGATATATCAACTTCAACTATAAATTATCTTGGCTAGTGTTGCAGCGATGGTTTATAGTTTTTTTCTGAGATTTAATAGATAATCTGTATCAACCAATTAACCTCTCTTTAGGCTGGTTTAGTATAAAGTAAACACAAGGAACACAAATTTCTTTTATAAGTATATATGGACTGAATTGGATTGTTCTTATATAACTCCTTTACTAAGTATTACATATTTTATGCATCTGCTTTGTTTCAGTCCATAAACAGCTTAGGAACAATGTTGTTCTTTATCCAGTGATCCATATGCTGCTTACTACATCATTATATGTCAATCTAATTTCTTTCTTATGACCAGACCTGTATCAATTCGAAAATATGTAGTAGCATCCACCACAATTGAGTATATCTCCTTATAAACTGTTATTGGTCTCTGTGAGTATCCTTGTGTAACAAGCCATGTTTTAATGCTGTAAGTGGGAACATGAACACCTTAGACCACATGATCATATTCTTCATCTCACGATTTTCTTTTCCTCACAGGATCCATTTATCCACTGGCTTAATCATCATATGGCGTCTCTATATCTATATGGCCAATACGCCTATCTCTTTATATA
>NC_027750.1:50589569-50605937 GCF_000695525.1 Brassica oleracea var. oleracea | reverse complement strand
TGTGTTCCAGACATGATCTAATCGATTTGAGATTTCATTATCCAAGACCTTTATTACCTAGCAGCTTGGTGTCCCAAGCTACATGGTTTGGTACCTTAGATGTTCAGCTGGCCAGCCTTATCTCTATGTCTGGTCTTGTTTCCCTAATGACCTCGGATTTGTCTTATCTTTCTATGCACCTTTATCCTTTCTTTCCGAGGATTCTTATCTTATGAAACTCATTGGTCTATCTTGTATAGACTCTATAGCAACTTGACTATGTCTCTTTCTAGAACATCAAATTCGTTTGGTGCTAAGCTGGTATGACTTAGTCATTCTTTTCTTTTCGGGTCAATGTGTATGGCATCTGATTAGCTAGCTTTGTATAATTTTTCTTTTCTTTGGACGTCTTAAATCATACTCTTTAGTCCGAAGATCTTGCCATGATAATGATGGTTAATATCATTCTATTTCTCTTATCATTCTTTTACTCTTTACCAGCTTATAACTTTCTCCTTCTAATGTTGGATAGTCGGATTCATTAGTCATGCAATCCGTGTACCTGGCCTTAATCTGATCACCCATATTTAGCTCAAGGTTTCTTAAAACTCATTGGAGAAAGACATACTCATATCCAACATATATTCCCAATCCTTTTCCGAGGTTCCATCTTAGACGGCACATATGTCTGTGGTGGTTTATTCAAAGTCTCTTAAGATAGTATATGTCTGGCTCATGACCCGTATTCAATCTGAGATGGGAATATCTATGCTCACTTGCCTTATATACATGTAAAACTTGTGATGTCCCCAAGCTTTAGGCTGGATGTGGATTATGTGTTTTATAAAAGGGTCCAGCCAAGCCATTTATAGCATGGTCATAGGCCATGGTACACGAATTTGTAGTATGGTCATGGACCACGGGTTTATCCTCACTCCCCCTCATGAATATACTATAATTTCGTGATGCTTGGGACAATAAAGCCTAATGAGTTTCCCTTGTGTACATGTTACACAAAGTGAGATCCTATGGGATAACTCTGTGTGCCTTTTGCAATATCAATCTTTGCATCAAGTTTATACTAGGATGGCTAATCCAGTCGTGCCATAAAGTGCATAATTTCGTGGGGTATACCAATCTGGTTACCATGGCTCTTGCCTCTTATCATACTGATCTTTGGCATAGTCTAGATCAGTAGAGTACACAGGTATAGTCTTGACCACTTTCTTATAAGGCCTTAGGCGATTTTTCTTCTTAAATCTGAAGGAACTTTTTGTTTCCTTTTTGCCCATTGTTTCTATTTGGAAACCATTTTATTATAACTCAATGGGTCACAAATTCTTGGGTGTATATAATGCCCTTTAGGCAATGCCTTGGCCATAGATTCCTCACTAGGCTACTATACCCCCAAATTTGTACTCTTTATCAATAAAATCATTCACATTATCAAGCAAAATCAGGCAAGGTATAATAGCAATGAACTCAAAACAATTCTATTATTATAAGAAAATTTGTGAATGACAAGAAGATCAAAGCAAAGCATAAATCAAAAACTTAACACAAAATCAGTATGTCGAAATCTTATTTTCTTAGTCAATAGACAAGCCGGCCACACCATCTATTACTTTGGACACAGCTACCTTGGATTCCTCCTTATCTACTTCAGTCTTATTTGCTTCAGGAGGTCTCATCTCACTGCTTTTCTTTAGCAACTTATTCTGCTCAATTATCAATAGGCATGAAAGCAGATCATTATAGGTGGCGAAACCTCTTTCTATATAGATATGTGCTAACAACAGATCTCCTGGATGGAATGTAGAGTATGTCTTGAACAGTAAATCCTCGTCTGTTACCACTTCACCACATAGTCTCAGTTTGTAAACGATTTTGGACAAAGCAAAGTGATATTCATCCACAGACCCAAAGTCCTGGAATCTGAGACTCATCCATTCATGCTTGACCTTTGGTAATAACACCATTGTGTATCTGGATTTTAATAATGTCCAAAGGTCACGAGGATTCTCAATATTTAGGTACTGATTTTTCAGATCCTTAGTGAGATGATGGCGCATAATTGTTGTGGCCCTATACTTTTCACTTTCAGTTGCATAATTATCCTGAATGATACTCCTACTGAGTCCTCTTGATTTCAGGACAACTGAAGTGTTCATTGCCCATTCCAGATAATTATCTCCAGAGAGATTTATGGCAGCATGATCCAAGGGCTCAAATTTCGACATCATATTATCAATCAATTCAAGATTTAGAATTCATGCAACCAATTCAAAATAATCAATGCATACGGTTTCACAAGTCTCTCGACCAAAAACAATTTACTACTCGACCATGGTGCGAGATAGGTCGAGAATGCGGGGTATATATGTATCAATGTGATGCTTAGGCCACACGGCCTTATAATGTTGTGATGCAACGGCCCTAGAGATCGGATTTTATATGAGAATGTAACGAATGCATCAATCAAAACAAGTAATCTCTAGGAATATGAATATAAGACCATACGGTCATGAGTATGCAAGCAAGGTCACATGACCATTCGGATATGATGCATTACTAGACCACACGGCCACATAAATATGTACTAAGCCACACGGCTTTCTATCACATGATGCAAACAAGCTTATGACGAACCTAAGACTATATGGTCTAAGGGAAGTATAATGATGCAAACAATACAATTTATGCGATCTATATGTCATGCTGGTCGAGATTGAATTAAGTAAGAATGATCGGCCATATGTAAAAATACACAATCCTATCATTCAGATTCTAACCCTAACAATCAGTTTCTATATGTAACAATCAAATGTTAACTTATTATGCAGCCAAAGATTTTAAACTAATGATCAGCTACAACCGGTTTTAATATTATTCAATCTTAAAACAATACTAGCAGCCGGTTTTAACAATATGAGATTAAGGTTTCAAGGCCTTAAGATTTTAATTCGAGATTCAATCAATCTATTAATCTTAAAACTCAGATCATCAATCATTCAAACAAGAATAATTTAAACCTCAATGATCAAACGATCAGACAAGAACATCAAACAAACCGATTTACAATTAGGGTTTTAGGGTTCTTCATACAACCGAATTTTACATCCTATCATCTGGTTCTATATGATCAAATAATCACAAAATCTAACCGATATCTTATCATAAATTTCTTTATTCCAAACTTAGAGTATTGATTTCTATTATTAGGGTTTTGCAAGATTTTAATTTGTCTTAAACCTTTATCAATCAAGCCAAATTCGATGTGGGTTCTTTATTAGAGTTTCAGATTTACCATTTCTTTTGTAGGGTTGAACCGGACCACCAAAAAGCAGAGAGAGTTCGCGAGCTGGTGCGTGAGGACTAGTCGGGTCGCGAATCGGGAACGAGCTGAAGCTGGTCGGATTGCTATCGGGTCGCTATCGTCTCGTCGGATGTGGCTGAGCTGGTCGTTTTCGGCTGCTTGTCGGATCGTTGGACTGATCTGATCGGATGAAGAAGAAAAACAGACGAGAGAGAAAAGGAATCAAGGTTTCTGTCGGCTGGAATTTTAGGGTTTATGGGTTTCAGATTTAGCTTATGGTTTTAGGGACTATCTTGCTGATAACGTGTTATAAAATAAGGATGATGGGAAATGTTATAAAATAATGATGATGAAAATGATTTAATCTGTATATTATTTATTCATAGAAGTTCCTTTATATACAAGAATATACCGTCATAGATAAATGGAAATCCATAGTAATATGGAAATCCTAAACATACTAGGAAAAGGTAAAGATACATATTCCTAATCTAATTAGGAAAAGGAAAACCTAATTACATAAGTAAAAGAAAAGTCGGTCAAGTATAATGGAAAACTTCCAGCCGCCTTTGGACATGTGGTACGAACCGGATGGGCCGGTTCTGGTCGGACCGGATCAGGCCGGTTATGGCTCGTCCACATAAAGATTTGTAACAGACTCATCATTTTTTTTTTGTCTAATAACTTTTTTTGATTAAACGACAATACAAAAACACTATAAGAGCACGATCAAATGCCAAGTTGTTCAAAATGAGTTTTTTTCAACTATAAAATAAATTATTTTGACATGTTTTTCCTTAATAACTAAAATTTATTTTGTTTTAAAAATTAAACATTTTAAAACTGATGTGTGTTTAATGGGTTTCTAAAGAGTATTTTGTGAATTCTCATTTGAGAAAATGTTTTATTTTCTTACTCATAGATACTTAACGAAAACTTGTATACTAAAATGTGGTTTTATAAACTTTTAGATAACAAACAAAACGGAGAAGTAAGCAGCTGATCAAAAGATGAATATATCTTCAAAGGGAGAAATAACTTGGATTTGAATATGAACCAAATTTCTTAAAGTAATCAACCAAATTAAGTATTTGTTGAGAATGATAAGTTGATAATGGATAATAAAAGTGTGAATCCAGACCTACCAATCTTGTAATATAGCTAAAAATATAACTCAATTATTGGTCACTTGAGATAGCCAATGCAAAATGTCATCCCACTGGGAAGGAGCACTCTTCAGATGTAATCAATGTAAAATGTTTTGCCCGACTGAGAAGGAGAATGGACACTTTAACAACTGACTTCGAGTGTAAACAAACCTTCTATATGAAAATAGGTTGATTATAGTTAAAATTTTGTTGTTCATTAGTCTGAGCGTGGAATCTGATTGATTACCTAAAATAATCTCCTAGACTATATTTGCGAAGTGATTTTGCCACATTTCATCTCTACAATCATTTTCACAAAACAAATATGACATGACTACTGAAATTGATGACATAGCTTCCGAAAAAATATGACATGGATAATTTTATTTAATGTTGATTTATATTTTTGGTAAACTTATTAGAATATGGTAATAATTCATATATTACATTTAATGTTGATATTTATTTTTGGTAATTTTTTTTTAAATATGGTAGTAGCTCATACATCATCTATAAAATAAATATATTCATATATAACATTTCAAATTTTGAAATATTATTACTTTTGTATAATTATACAATTTGTATTACAGAAGCTTTCAAAAATTTCTACAATTTAAAAAAAAAAATTAACTATATAACCGTAAGATCATTAGTTTCTTATATATCTACAAATTTTATAAATATTATTTAGGCTAAATTTTTGATAATTATACAATTTTATATCATTTTATTAGTTTTATACAAATTGATTTAATATATATCAAATTTATATTAAATATTAGTAAGAAAATAGTAAAATCTATAATATTTAATAAATTTTATTTTTAATTTTTAAATATAAGTTAGATTTTTAAAAAAATTTATTCCACATGGTGCAGGAAAACACCTAGTAGTTTGTAACTGTCAATAAAAATGGCCGGATGTCTATTACAATAAAATAGATTTTTTTTTACGACACGTGTATTTTTTTTTAAACTTCACTCGAATTTGTTTTAAATTCTAGACATCTTTTTCTCTTCATCTTGGGCTCATGGCCCAAATTATAATTACTTTAGATAAGTCCTACATTTTTCACAATCAATCAAGCTACCCCACTATTTCCAGTCCACTACGTACTCTTCAATCTTTCTTTAATTCACCTTCACCTACTTCATCGCATATAAAAATGAAGCATATGAGCGACTACGCCAAATCCTTTCGCTTTTCGAAATCCAGAATTCGTGTCCATTATCACTGAAAGCCCTCTACCATGGCGACTTATGAAGTTCACTTATTGGAGCTGAATGTTGTCCACTGCAGAGAAACCGTTCGGATGAGACTATTATGTGAAAAAGGCCGGTGAGCTGATGGTGATCGACATGCTGCTTATTAATGCGACGGTCAGCCGGAACCTTATTTCAATTTTTAGTTTAAGATTTAGAGTTTTCTAACTTTTCCTGTAAATGGTCATTATTATCCTCCCTACATGATCTGAGTGCTTTTGATGTTGCAAGAAGCAAGCCAAAATTACGGTTTGGTGACGCTCCTTTCACGATTAGATTTGTGATTTGTTCCCATTACGTTATCAGTTCGTAGCTTACTGAAGCGTGTGCCCAAACCAGAAGTTATGTTGTAATCATCTTCCCAAAGCAAAAAAAAAAAAAATAAAGTGTTCTTCAGGCCAATTTTAGCTTCTGTAATCTAATTATGAATTACCAAACTTTCTTTCTGTGAAGTGATTGACGACAATAATGGCAGTGCACAAAGCCGCAGAGTAATTAACTTTACTAAACATTTCATGTTATTTTCGGAGTCTTCTTGGATTTAATTTTGTTTGCTCTAGGAAATATGCAAAGCCAAAAAGGGAGAAGAAAGGTTGTTTTGCTTTATACCACTCATGATGCTGCTTTCTTTTATTCTTCTACAGCTCGTGTGTATCAAGAACCGTGGGTGAGTACTACAGCAGTAACACGTTATGTGATCTCGAACTCAATATACTGAGATGGTGTTGTTATGCATAATTGTTTCTAGGATTCCCTCACAGAATTATACAGTTATATGTGACAGGCTAGACATGTCTTTGATCCGTTCCTTTATAAGACTTCTGTACGTGGACAGCTTCGAGATATAGCTCACCGAGGCAGAGCTCAGTTCCTCATAGAGTGAACGAGTCACGAGCTCACTCGCGCTTATACCACGATACTGTTTTAGGGTTACTTTCAGCTTCTCACCCGTCTATGAAGACCATAGTTCTTTCCTTTGCTTATCAACAATCTGGGTCAGTGATGCTATGAGACTAGAGGTCTTTGACGCAGAGTCCTACATTCCACAGTTAAACATGAGTTAAAGAGGCTTTATTTTTCAAATGAAATGGAAATTGTCAAAGTCTTGAAGAAACCTGGGAAGGGGATTCTTCCTTGATGATATTTATCTATGCCATACTTTAGTATAACGATGGAAGCATCCTCCTCTACCTTAACACCATTTTTGTCTTGATAAAAACAACGCCACACACCTGCCCTCACACGCACACCACAAATAAGGTTAAAGTTCCTCGAGATCCTAGCATCCACGAGGCACCATTGCCTTTCTTCAAACCACCACAAGTGCTACATCGCTGGCGACTTTCCGTTGATGCAGCTGAGAGGAAATAATTTCTATAAATCCAAGTTTTGTAAGAGAGAGATCTACCTGATATATGGTACTTTCCTTACATTCTTCTTCACCCGCTCTTTTTATAATATATTTGGTACTTACCATTTTCTCCATCTGCACTTTCTTTCATCCCCTGGAAAGTAAGCATCAACCAACTATCATATTAAAAGTATTTTCTAAAATATAAAAGATGTTATCTAAATCAAACTTATAAAAGATAATTACTATATATCCATCTAAACGTGTAGTACCTTCAGATTTGATCTCGTGTGTCCCCTCATCCTTTCGCTTTATGCTTACCTCTTCTACGACAATTCTTCTTCAGTTTAAGGAGTAAGGGGGACGGACTTTGGTTACATTACATTTAAGTTTGTTTTTTGTTAGTTACAGTTCGGGTTCATATTAACTTTTGATTAAGTTATTTGATATGAAATGGTACATAACTTAAGTAAAAGAACTTCCAACAAATAATTTTGTTATTGAAGTGAGTACTATAGAACGCTAACCTCAAGAACACAAAGTATATCTCAAACTCAATCACTTTATTAATCTCTCAATGCTTTAGAAAACTCACTAAAAAACTAAAGCTCACAATTCATCAGTTATGCAACATCATATGCATCTCCTTATATATAACTCATAACTTCCTAAACTCATTAGGAATCACAAATAGATAATTTCCTATTCTATAACTCGGTAGGAAATACATTGCTTGATCTCCAAACTACTTCAAGCTTAGCCCAACATTCTCCCCTTTAAGCTTGAACTCATCATCACTCACATCTTGAACACCAATAAGCTTCCTCATCTCCACAAATTTGATTCTACCAAGAGCCTTGGTCAGTATGTCAGCTCGTTGTTCGCTTCCTGGAATATGCTCAACATCCACTTGTTCGTTCTCAACACACTCTCGTATAAAATGAAATCTTCGGTGTATATGTTTGCTTCGTCCATGAAAAACTGGATTTTTAGAGAGTGAGATAGAAGACTTGTTGTCAACATATATCGTCACCTTCTTGTTTGATTGCCCAACGACTTCTCTCAATAGATCCTGCAACCATATAGCTTGTTTTGCTGCCTCAGTTGCAGCCATGAACTCTGCTTCACATGACGACAAAGCAACTATCTCTTGCTTCTGTGAACACCATGATATTGGACTTTTATTAAGATAAAACACATGCCCTGTAGTGCTTTTGCCGTCGTCATCATCAACATTGTGGGAACTGTCACTGAAATCCATTAGATCGAGACTCCTTGTCCGAGTAAACACAAGACCAAGCGTACTAGTTCCACGTAAATAACGTAGCACTTGCTTTAATGCCGCACCATGAGATTCTTTAGGATCTTGCATGTATCTACTCAATACTCCAACTGCGAAAGACAAATCTGGCCGTGTATGAAGTAGATATCGCAAACACCCTATCCTTCTTCTATATTCTGTCTCATCAATGCTTCTTTCTTCGAGTGATCTTGAAAGCCTCACGTTCATATCCATGGGTATATGTGTCGGGTTACAGGCATCCATGCCTGTTTCTTCGAGTATTTTCTGAGCATAACGTTCTTGTTTTAACACAATGCCTTCACTATATTGATGTACCTCAATTCCTAAGTAGTATGTCAGCTTACCAAGATCACTCATCTCAAATTTTGAAGACATCTCTCGCTTAAATTCGATGATTGACTGCAATGATGTTCCCGTCACAAGAAGATCGTCTACATACACCACCACAATGAGAAGACCCTTCTTGTCGTTTTTTCTGTATACTGATGGCTCTTTGGAGCATCTTTGAAATTTAAACTCCAAGAGAATCTGATTCAGCTTTGTGTTCCATGCCCTGGGAGCTTGTTTCAAGCCATAAAGAGCTTTTTTTAGCTTATAGACTTTGTTTTCTTTTCCTTTAGCTAGAAAGCCTTCTGGTTGCTCGACGAAAACTTCCTCCTTGAGCTCACCGTGTAGAAACGCAGTCTTTACATCGAGATGATGTATCTCCCATCCTTTGCTTGATGCTAAACCAATAATCAGACGAATCGTTTCTATGCGAGCCACAGGAGCAAAAACCTCATCGTAGTCAACACCATGTCGCTGAACGTACCCCTTTGCTACCAATCGCGCTTTATACTTGCTTATGCTCCCATCTGCGTTTCTCTTAATCTTAAAAACCCACTTCAGACCAATAGGTTTTATTCCTAAAGGAAGATCGACCAGCTCCCAAGTATCATTCTTCTCTATCGACAAAATCTCGTCTTCGCATGCATCAAACCAGACCTTTATTCCTTTTGCTTCGTTAAAATTCCATGGTTCATCATTTATTATCATCAACAGCCTTTCACACTCGATTTCGGCCACAAGAATATAATCGTCCAAGTATGATGGCTTTGTAGTAGTACGTGTTGATCGTCGTGGTTGAGGTTGATCGTGGTTTTCAGTTCCATTCTCTTTGTCATCTTCGTTCTCCTCCATCTCGTCATTCTCGTTCACTTCCTGCTCCTGCGATGCATCTTCTTGGTCGTGATTGACATCGACTTCTTCCACATCTCTCAACATGCCAGCAAATGAGAAGGTATTATGATCAGTCTCGAGTTCTGTTTCTCTGTTCCAGTCCCATGCTCTGTTTTCTTCGAAGATGACATCCCGACTGACCACAATATTTCTATTCAAGGGATCAAATAGGCGATAAGCCTTGGAACCGGGTTCAGTCCCAAGATGAACCAAGATTTTCGACCTATCATCCAGCTTCTTCCTTCCCACACTGTCAGTTTTCACATGACAAACGCAACCAAATACCCGGAGATGCGTCAGGCTCGGTTTCTTTTCTCGTAAAGCTTCATACGGTGTCATCCCTTGTAGTGACCTTGTTGTGATCCTATTCATCAAATATGTAGCATGTCTTACTGCTTCACCCCAGAAACGGTTAGGTACGTTCATGTGCTTCAGGATACTTCTAGTCATCTCAAGAAGAGTTCGGTTACGTCGCTCAACAACTCCGTTCTGCTGCGGAGAGTAAGGTGCGGTTAGGTGTCTTTTGATACCGTTTTTGCTGCAGAAGTCATCGAATTCTCGGGACGTGAACTCCCCACCGCGATCTGAACGGAACGTTGTTATCACCTTTTTCGTTTCTTGCTCAGCCAGTGCTTTAAAGCTTTTAAATTTAACAAATGCTTCGCTTTTCTCCTTCAATAATATAGTCCACATATAACGAGTGTGATCGTCGATGAGGACAAATACATATCGGCTTCGTGAAGGTGTTGATGGTGTGATTGGTCCGCATAGGTCCCCGTGGACAAGCTCAAGAGCTCGTGATGCTCGAAATGTAGTTGTTGATGGGAAAGGTTTTCTCGTCTGCTTCCGTCGCAGGCAGCTCATACAGGTTTCTCTTTCTACTTCGATGGTAGGTATACCAGTCACCAATTCTTTTCTGATCATCGTCTTCATCGTCTCTATATTGACATGACCAAGTCGTGCATGCCATTTAGATGACTCGTTTGTTGTTGAGGCTTGAAGACATTTGTAGATTTCATGAACTTGTAGGCTTACCTTGTACAGCCTATTACGTGATCTAGTTGTCTTAACCATTAGTCCTCCAAGCCGATCAAATAACATCAACACGAGGTACCATACGTTTTTCATATCGAGATCGGTATCAAAGAAACTTGGATTTACTTTCTTTTCATTGAGATAAACAACCTCATGCACCATCAACTCATCAGCTTCTTCCGTATCGTTAGCTTTCTTCTCAACAGTTTCTTGCAATTTTAGTAACCTATCAGGGCAGTCGGTCGCATAGTGGCCAAGCTTGTCGCAACGAAAGCACGTTATATGGGAAGTATCTCTCTCTTGTCCCTGGGACTGCCTGTAGGCTTCTCGTTGAGCTTGAAAGTTTCCACGAGCTCGGCCTCTTCCTCTCCAACCAGAACGACCTCCTCGTCCTCTCCAACCAGGATGATGTGTTGATGTTATTTGATCGGCTTGGAGGACTAATGGTTAAGACAACTAGATCACGTAATAGGCTGTACAAGGTAAGCCTACAAGTTCATGAAATCTACAAATGTCTTCAAGCCTCAACAACAAGTGCAACTAATTTAACAGTTTGGCTCATACTTTGAAGTGTCATGTTTTATTAGTTTATAAATACTAATTTATAATATATATATATATCATGAGCATGTTCATAAAATTTAGAATATTTTTTAAAAAAGTTTTATATAATTAAAAAAAAAAATCATATAAATAACTTTTATTATATACTTTCGCCCGTAGAGCGGGCCAACCACCAGTTATATAATATAGTAGGATATAGCGATCATATAGAAACTAAACATGTGTTCAATTTTGTTTTAAAAGTACAAATCTATACGGTAGAGTTCCAAACAACAAAAACTTTCTTGAAACATGGCCATCCAACCCATTACCGCCATAATGTAACATCTACTTTCTATACCGACACAAATGTACCGCTTTTTGCAGCTTGTCCGAGTCGTTTTTATTAAAGAGACTGATCTTTATTAAAAGTAGCACATAAACGTTAAATTCTTTATCGCTGTAACCGAAATGTCGAACCCATCAGATCCTGAAGGTAAACGTGGTGCCAACTGCAAAGCTATCGATATCTTTTGATTATGACATGCCACCAACTCTATCAGCTTTTGCGATTCTCATGAAATAAAGCAATGAAGATATACTATAAAAGGTAATAAAGCCATAAATAAAGATATAGTAAAAAAGACAAATAAAGTAAAGTAATATAGTATATGTCCATAAGTATTGCAAAGCTTTTTGAAGTTCAAGGCATCACAAGATGGAGCCAGATATGGAGAATTTGATTCCGTCCAAAGGAATTCTCAAGAACGAGGAACTCAAAAAGGTATGTTAATCAATCACTAGATTTTCCTCTAATTTATTACTCAATTGTTCTTAGGTACGATTATATCATCACTAATGAACTTAATCCCATCGAATTTTCGCATTAAACATGCTTGGGCAAGAGTGATAGACATCCCAGAAAGTTCTGGTGTTGCACCTCTTTGTTTACCAAAGATTTTACCATGTCGGATGTGTGAATGCTAAATCCGAACCAACCAATATATATATAATACGGGTGTGGTCGTGAATCAAAACTTGTTATATGTTCTCACAGTACATCTTTGAAACGTCGGCATATCCAAGAGAGCATGAAGAGCTAAAAAAGTTACGAGAAGCTACGGTTCACAAGTATGGCAATTTGTAAGTCTGCCTACAATCTCCCTTGTCCATGTTTCAATAACCATTATTCATTTTGATGAGCTATTATATTGTGAGAGATATGATCATATTTCTTTTCTTTCTACAAATTTCAAGTTTTATAAAGTTAAGATCCTTATCCTAACTTAAACATAAAACATTTTTGTAATGTTATTTTTGGGGGTGTGATGCGTGTGGAAGGTGACATAACTTTTAGAAGGGAGCTATCCTTATCTACAGAGTAACTAAAATAAGTAAATGAGTAACAATATTCATCAGGAGCACATGGGATGTTTGATGACGTGGAAAGGCTTATGCGTTAGTATAGATATTAGGAATGAATAATGAGAAAAGGTTATCCAGAGAAAGGATCAAATGAGGGGAAGTCTTGAGAGACTCCATTAACCTTGTAATCAGTTTATCAACAATCAACGTTATTTGCTTTATCTCTTTGTTTTGATCCAACAAAGATTCATTTCACGTATCAGGGTGTAATTAGCCCTACTAGATATTTTTACAATTTGTGTTCGCAGTTTCAGAGGAATACTAATACTAACAAACAAAAGGTATTTATGTTTAATTATGTGTAGAAGCGAGATGGAGGTACCGGTTGATGAGGGACACTTCTTATCGATGCTTTTAAAAATGATGAACGCCAAGAATACGCTTGAACTTGGTGTTTTCACTGGCTACTCGTTGCTCACGACGGCCCTCGCATTGCCTGAAGATGGCCGTGTATGCATGCAACAACTATCCTTAAATTTCCAAAAAGAATAAAAAATGATAATAAGACTATGAACTCTTTGGATATATACAGATTACTGCAATAGACATTGACAAAGAAGCTTACGAGATGGGTCTAGAGTTCATCAAGAATGCAGGTGTTGATCACAAAATCAACTTCATCCAATCTGATGGTCTTCAGGCCTTAGACAAGTTGCTGAGCGTATGTTATCCTTTACAACTCTCACTCATGTTTTTTTTTTTTGCTTTTGTTAGCTATTATTTTTTCATATATTCTTATGACATTGGTTTATACATTATGGAAAACCACAGGAGAATCCTAAACCGGAGTTTGATTTCGCATTTGTGGACGCTGATAAACCAAATTATGTTAACGCACTCGAGAGACTAATGAAGCTAGTGAAGGTAGGTGGAATAATAGCTTTTGACAACACATTGTGGTTTGGTTTTGTGGCTGAGGAAGAGGAAACTGTGCCAGTGCACATGAGGGTTAACAGAAAAGCCCTCATGGAGTTGAACAAGCGGCTCGCTTCTGATCCTCGCATCGAGGTCTCGCAAGTCTCCATTGGTGATGGTGTCACTCTCTGCAGACGCCTTGTGTGATTAAAGAGACTCATCAAACGTTCTTGGTTTTTTACTTAAATCAAGTTTTAAGAATCTTTCATGTTTTCTTGTCTCTTTAATCAAGTTCTTGTTCATTTCGTGTGTGTTGGATTATGCTAAAGAATAAAGATTTGTTCCTTTTTTCTTGAAATGCATGCCGACCACAAGAATCTATAAACAGAAGTTAACAAGCATGAGTAAAGAGATTCTAAGCTTTCAAGATGATTGAAGAGAGGCATTTATATAGATCAATATATCACATAAACCCAAATATATAATCGAATGATCACACAAAGACTGAAGTAGAGTACAAACAAACGAGGAATCACAGGTACACAAACTCTCTCTCTCTCTCTCTCTCTCTCCCTCTCCGTAGAACCCAATACAAAGCTCTCTAACCTATACACACGCAAACACAAACTAACTTCCGGATAAGGGGATGAAAATGCTATCCAAAAATGCCAACATTTATCTCCCTCTAACCAGTTTAACCCCCCTTCTCTCTTTACTGGGTTATATAGGTGTGAGGATGAGATTATCATCATGCTAAGCTATATGGTGATACAATCAATCACATGAGGTAACAAAACAAACACAAAAGTAAAATCAAGTGAAAGAAGAAGATATATAACCGCTAAACAACTTAATAACAAGAGCCTATAAGATTCTTTTACTTGTTATATCTTGAAGCTCATGCTCACTGTGTACTCTTGGTTCACCCGCTTCTTCCAGCAGCTCTGCGCAAATCCAAACGTCAAATTCAGTTTTGACTATCAACCACTCTTAACTATAGATATACCTTTCAGCAAGAATCTAAGCGGTGTTGGATGAGCTTTTGATATTTGAAAACCTTTTGGCTCTGTTGTCTTGATCTTTCTCCACACGCATTGCAGCTACTTCCCTTCTCATTTTCTTCGCTTCAACTTCCATTGCCTTTGTTAATGTTTCCACCTTCTTAGCTAGCATCTACAAAACATCAAAATTATCATACTTCCTTCCATTTACAACTACAAAAGATTCATTATTCTACCTCAATGGCATCATCCTTGTCTTTGAGACTTTGGTCCTTTTCATGAGAAGCTTTCCTCAAAGAAACTACTTCTTTCTGTAGTAAATCATACAAAACACCTGGCACACTGTCCTCACTTGCTGCTTGAGTGTTTTCACTTTGTGTCTTCTCCTCTGAACTGTCTTTCCACCCAGTAGCTGGCTCTGGTTCCTTAGATTCATCAGAAGCCTTGTTGAAAGAATAGTTCCCAGGTCCATTTAAGAGTGCTTTGCCCCTGTCCAAGGATCTTGTACCTCCATCAAATGACTTGGATGTTCCTTTAGAATTCTTCAACATAGAAGTTGAGTTAATAGACAAGGAATGTCTCATCTGAGAAGCTGGAGCTTTCTTTGACAATGCACCGTTTGATGGAAACTTTTGCAAGTTTTCAGATCCACCAAGCGACTGTCTGCGAGAGGGTCCACTCCTCATGGTCCTTGTCTCGGATGTGTTCCTAATGCTGCTGCTTGAAGTTCCTTTAAGTGCCTCCTCAAGCACTTTAAGCCGCAGTTGAAACTTTTCCTGCACAAACAAATATTTTACTTCTTGTCTTGTGTAACAAGAGCAAGACAGAGAAGCTGACTAATGAATAAGATCCTTTTTTTAAATATCAGGGCCTAAGCCCGTAATCCCCGAGGCCTGAAACCACATCATCATGTAATATTAGTTTGAATAGTTTGTACCTCGAACTGGGGACCTCTGACACAATGGTCAAGGTCATTTCCAGTTAAGCTAATGACCTCTAAGTGTTGAAAGTTAAACTTGATTTGGATCACATTTTAGGCTAATAATTTACTAATCATTTTAGTCCAAACTTAGTCCAATATCTAGAATCATACTCCACCTCCTTAGAATAAAAATCTAGATATTCTCATAAAATTATCTAGATAATTATAATAAAAAATCTTAGATATTATGGTAGAATTCTCTAGATTTATGATTAAAATATGTAATATTTTGTATTTTGGAGGGTATAAATACTCCCACTCCCCTTTCATTTTGTATCACCAAGAAATAATCAAGTTTGTAACAAACTTTCAAGTAATAATAAGAGTTATCTTCTAAGTTATAAAATCTTTTTTCTTCACAAAACTTATTTCTCTTCAAACACTTAAACACTTTCTCCATCCTTATAAAGTTTTTCATTCCAACAAAGTGGTATCAGAGCTACAAGTCCTTTTGAAGATGGCAAACAATGGTGTTCCCTTCCAAGTTCCATTGCTCACAAAGAGCAACTATGACAATTGGAGTCTTAGGATGGTGGCTATCTTAAGAGCACATGATGTGTGGGAGATAGTTGAGAAAGGCTTCAATGAACCAGAAAATGATGGTGGTTTATCTCAAACACAAAAGGATGGTTTGAGAGATACAAGGAAGAGAGACAAGAAGGCTCTCTGTCTAATCTATCAAGGATTAGATGAAGATACATTTGAGAAGGTTGCTGGTGCAAGGACATCCAAAGAAGCATGGGAGAAGCTTCAGACATCTTACAAGGGAGCGGAACAAGTTAAGAAGGTACGTCTTCAAACTCTAAGAGGAGAATTTGAAGCGTTACAAATGAAGGAAGGAGAACTCATCTCAGATTACTTCTCAAGAGTCTTGACGGTTACTAATAACCTAAAAAGAAATGGTGAGAAGTTAGATGAGGTGAGAATCATGGAGAAAGTTCTTAGAT
>NC_027750.1:50587388-50588675 GCF_000695525.1 Brassica oleracea var. oleracea | reverse complement strand
CGATCAAACCAAGTTCACTTGGTAAGAGTAACTACTTCCTTCTCTTTATTGATGACTTTTCAAGAAAAACATGGGTTTACTTTTTGAATCAAAAATCAGAAGTGTTTGAAAATTTCAAAAAGTTCAAAGCCCATGTTGAGAAGGAAAGTAGTCTTAAGATCAAGTCCATGAGATCAGATCGAGGAGGAGAATCTATGTCCAAAGAGTTTCTGAAATATTGTGAAGATAATGGCATCCGGAGACAGTTGACGGTGCCAAGAACCCCTCACAAAATGGAGTAGCGGAAAGAAAGAATAGGACAATACTTGATATGGCAAGAGGCATGCTCAAGAGTAAGAAGCTACCAAAGGAGTTGTGGGCAGAAGCAGTTGCTTGTGAGGTTTATATATCAAACCGTTCTCCAACAAAGAGTGTTTTAGAAAAGACACCACAAGAAGCTTGGAGCGGAAGGAAGCCTGGAGTCTCACACCTAAGAGCCTTTGGAAGCATTGCGCACGCTCATGTTCCAGACGAGAAGCGGAGCAAACTAGATGATAAAAGTGAGAAGTACATCTTTATTGGGTATGACGCTAACTCCAAAGGCTATAAGCTTTACAATCCTGAAACAAAGAAGACAATCATTAGTCGGAATGTCATCTTTGACGAAGAAAGAGAATGGGATTGGAGATCAAATAATGAAGACTACAACTTCTTTCCATACTTTGAAGAAGAGAATGTGGAGCAACAGAGAGATGAGCCAGCTACACCACCAACTTCACCAACAACAAGTTTTCAAGGAGATGAAAGCTCAAGTGAAAGGACTCCACGTTTTAGAAGTCTACAAGACATCTACGAGGTAACCGAAAATCAAGACAGTCTTACTCTATTCTGTCTATTTGCGGATTGCGAGCCTATGAACTTTGAAGAAGCCCAAGAAAAGAAGTCATGGAGAAGTGCAATGGATGAGGAAATCAAGTCGATTCAAAAGAATGATACATGGGAGTTAGCTTCACTTCCAAATGGACACAAGGCAATTGGTGTGAAGTGGGTGTACAAGGCAAAGAAGAACTCTAAAGGAGAAGTTGAAAGATACAAGGCAAGATTGGTGGCGAAAGGCTATAGTCAAAGAGCCGAGATCGACTATGATGAGGTATTTGCTCCAGTTGCTCGCTTAGAAACGGTTAGACTAATCATTTCATTGGCAGCCCAAAAGAGTTGGAGGATACATCAAATGGATGTCAAATCAGCCTTCTTAAATGGAGACCTTGAGGAAGAAGTCTACATTGAGCAACCACAAGGCTACATAGT
>NC_027750.1:50581424-50586448 GCF_000695525.1 Brassica oleracea var. oleracea | reverse complement strand
CTAATAATTTACTAATCATTTTAGTCCAAACTTAATCCAATATCTAGAATCATCCTCCACCTCCTTAGAATAAAAATCTAGATATTCTCATAGAATTATCTAGATAATTATAATAAAAAATCTTAGATATTATGGTAGAATTCTCTAGATTTATGATTAAAATATGTAAGATATTTTGTATTTTGGAGGCTATAAATACTTCCACTCCCCTTTCATTTTGTATCACCAAGAAATAATCAAGTTTGTAACAAACTTTCAAGTAATAATAAGAGTCATCTTCTAAGTTATAAAATCTTTCTTCTTCACAAAGCTTATTTCTCTTCAAACACTTAAACATTTTCTCCATCCTTATAAAGTTTTTCATTCCAACACTAAGTACGTAAGATCCATTACCTTTAACTGTGCTTCGGATTTAGCAGCTCGGTCTGTTATGGCAAGCTTATCGCGAAGTTGCTGCATTTCTCCCTGCAAAGAGTAGAGAATCAAGAGCTGAGAATGTTGATATTGTTCTCACTGTTGCATCCTGAAAGTCTAGGAGAGGGGACATCATATCTAAATTTAAACCTGTAGAAACCTTCTTTCTTCAAGCCATTGCTTCACAGGCATCACTTTATCATTACCATCTTTCCACTCATTTGCTACCACCGTTGCAACTCTGTTTGCTGTAACCTTTGCACGTGCAAGCTCCCTGTCAAGAGTTTTCCTCTCTTCCTGAAAAAAACACAGCAAGAATTGAATTCATTAAGAAGTTAGTGGCAAGAAAAACTAGAGACCTTGTGGCAGTCTTGTGAAGTGTGGTTAGTTTACATTCATCTCTTGGAATTTTCGCTCGTAATCCCTCACGGCATTTGCAGCAGAACCACCTGCAAGAACAGCCTCTTCCAGCTCTCTTACTGTCTGAGTGAGCTTTTCCACATCAGCAACCTTCTGCCTATGCATTTTGTCTAAAATCTTGTTTTCTTCCTGGACATAAGATAGATATTCAATCAGATTGTTGGTAGATGACTGACATGTGATGGGGTAGATCTCATCTCTAGTGTGTTTAAAGTACATACAAAAGAATAAGATGGTAACTAGAGAGAACCTGACAGATTTCTATTTGTTTCATTAACTCCTGGTTCTTGTTTTGAAGATCATCAACCAAGGCTGCTTTTGCAAGGGCACCTTCAATGGTCCTCTCAGCATCAAGTAAGGCAGCTTCCTTTGATTTAGTCAGACGATCAAAAGCCCTGTTATCTTCTTGAAGCTTCCCAATCTATGCAGTAACAAGCAGTTCACGAGTGACTTGATTAATTTTCAATAAGAAAGGAAGCAATTGTAGAAAATACCTCAGATCGTGCAAGCTTAAGTTCAGCTTCTAAAGGAACAAGGATGGCTTCAATTGGAGGCATGTCATCGTCCTTTTGTGCAGCATGGACCCGTCTTAAGGTGGCTTCAGCAGCAAATTGAGCAGCCATTGAGGCTTTCTTCTCCTCGTTGATTTTCTTGATTTCTAGATTCTGCAATACAGTTAATATCATATTTGTATCAGAATAAAAAAAAAAACCAAGCTAAGGAGGAATTATGAGAAATACTTTGCTTTGGAGGATTGATTCTGTCAACTTGAGCTTCTCATCCAACTTAGCGAGCTCCTCAGTAAGCTAATAGTAAAAAAAAAAAGTCGAAAAAGTCAATCCAGGAAAAGCATGAAAAACTCACTACTTGAAACTACTTGGACAAAGAAAGAGACTGTATCCTGTCTGCAAATTTCTTTGACATTTTTAAAACATAAAAGTCAAGAACAGACACATGATGTCATGATTGATTAAAAACTAGTAAGTAGTACCTAGTACCCCCACTTGGGATAAATGCACCTGGACCATGTCATGATAAATGAATTTTTCAACTAACAAAATAAAACATAGACTATGTGGTGAAAGGAAGAAATAAAAGTGACTGCACTCAGATGAGTAACTTAGCAACAACCATTATTGATTAGCTGAACAAAAACAAATTGAGAAAAGATGGGGACTTCTCTTAATATTTGCTATATGTGAAATTGAAAAAGAAAAACTTTTAGAATTTCAAACGAAGACAAGACAAAGTCAAAAAATAGAAAATCAGACAAGAAGAGAAAACCTCTTCAACAGCTTTCTCTCTCTGTCTCTCAGACAACCTTAACGCTTTGATCTCAGCGTGTGCTTCCCCTAACTCTCGATCCTTATCTGCATTTATTAAATCAAATCATGCATCAAAAATATCAGAATCGAATCGACGGATCGAGCAAGCATTTTTTATTTTTTTTTCGAACCTCTAACTTCATTCTCTAGTCGATTAAGCTCCACCTTCACTGGATCCGAGCCATGAAGCTGAGTGATGAACTCATTCTCAGCCGCTGCGTCGTCTAAGCTCAGCTTAACTGGCCTACGCTTGGAGGAGCTTTTTCCTCCGCCGCTCTCCTTGTATGACGCCGAAACCTTCAGTGACGGATACGACGAAGCCGGTTGCGTGATCGACGCCGTTGCATCTCCGTCACCGGAAACGTCCGACATCTTCGATCTGATCCTTTCAAACACGTATGATCCGAAATGCTAGAAGATGAAACACGCCAAAAAAAAAGTATCAGCTGAATAATGCTGAGTTCGAGAGAGAGAGAGAGAGGAATCCGAAGCTAAAGAGTTATTTGGGATGCAAACGATGCTAACCTAGTGAGATAGAGAGAGATAGATTTGAGATAACTCTTTCGTCTTCTTCGTTTTTTTTTATTTGTTTAATGAGAGAGATGAGAATGTGAAAATTAGAGACAAGAAAAGAAGTTTAAATACTGTTACGGTTGTTGTCTCTCTCTCTCTCTCTCTCTCTCTCTCTCTCTCTCTCTCTCGTAATAGATTTGACAAGACAGCGAGAGTATCAATCAAATCCATCATCTCTTCCATGAACACTGACTTAGGAACATGATTACTTTTCGATTAATCAACAAACAAATAATCGAATATGTTTCCTATTTTTTTATTGCATATATAATTTGTTTATTCAGCGAGTTTGTGACGGCAGGTCTGTTTTTACCATAAAAAGACAATTTTTATACAAAAGTGATTTGTATACGGAATAGATCAGAATCTTTGTAGAAAATAACTTATGTACTTTCTTTTGTCATCAGTTGGAGTGTTGGACTAACAAGGAATAATCCTTTAACTAACCCTACAACACGAGAAACACGATTAATTAGATGCAGATTTTCGTGACATTTAAGACATTTTCCTTTTATGTTTCTTCTGTAAGTTAAACTACAAAATTATTAATCAAATAGAATATCAATTTTCATTATTTATTTTATTTACTATAAGATAGATTTTATAAGAGTTTTATTATTTCACTGTAGAAAAAGTACATTAATTACTCTAGATTTTACGAGAGTTGTATGATTTTATTATGAGTTTTCTTTTCTTTCCTCTTTTATTTTATTATGAGTTTTATTTCACATTTTTTTTTCTCTCTTCTCCTTTTCACCTTTTTATTTAATTTCTTTTACTTTTGAATTTACTTGTTGTGAATGAAGAGAGGAACTTCTGTGTATTATTAGGTCGACCAACTGGTCTTTATATACATATGGTAATGATGGTCTAAGTACTGGATCGACATTAGATCGTACTTATTCTTAACTAGATAATGACTAGCAATACGTAAGATAAACACCAACTATAATGTAGATAAACACAAGAGTAGATAGGCGCCAGTATGATCCTGCGGATGGGCTTGGCCCGTCTTGCTACACGGGCTGATAAATGGGTCGATCACTAAATGGTTTATAACACTCCCCCTTGATCGACACATCCGGTCAAGGTTCATTCATGCTTTGGATGTTGCCTCATTAAAACCTCTCTTGACAAACCCAAAACCCAATGTGGTAAAAGGGAAAACAAGACAGGAAAAAGAGTACAACACATGAACTCCCCCTGATGAATGCATCACCGAATATCCTTCAGTCGACGCATGCCTATCTTCCATATGAGCTTCTTGAACGTTGAGGTTGGTAGTGACTTGGTGAAGAGGTCGGCTGAATTCTCACTCGAACGGACTTGCAATACTTGGACCTCTCCTGCCTTCTGAAGCTCGTATGTGGAGAAGAACTTAGGAAGAATATGTTTCGTCCTATCTCCTTTAATGTATCCATCCATAAGTTGTGCGATGCATGATGTGTTATCCTCGTATAGGATGGTCGGTGGATCCTTTCCTTTGATCATACCACAAGTGGTACGAATATGCTGTGTCATGGATCTCATCCATACACTCTCATGGCTGGCTTCATGCATGGTTAATATTTCTGCGTGGTTAGAAGATGTGGCTGCCATGGTCTGCTTCATGGACCGCCAGGATATAGCTGTCCCACCGTGTGTAAAAACATAACCAGTCTGAGATCTAGCATAATGTGGATCAGAGAGATAACCTGCATCAGCAAAATCAACTAAATCTACCTTAGATTTGTTAGTAAAGATAAGACCCAAGTCTTTCGTTCCTTGTAGGTAACGAAGTATATGTTTAATCCCGTTCCAGTGCCTTTGGGTCGGACAGGAGCTGAACCTAGAAAGTAAGTTCACAGCAAAGCTGATGTCTGGTCGTGTGTGGCCAGCTAAATACATCAGAGCTCCTATGGCACTGAGATAAGGCACTTCGGGACCAAGGACTTCCTCATTTTTTTTCTTCGGGACAAATGGGTCAGTGTCCGGACCAAGACTTCTCACGACCATCGGGCTAGTCAATGGGTGAGACTGGTCCATATTAAATCTTTTGAGTACTTTTTCTGTATATGCCTTTTGATGCACAAGAATTCCATCTTTAATATACTCAAGTTGTAATCCCAAACAAAACTTTGTTTTTCCAAGATCTTTCATCTCGAATTCTTTCTTGAGATATTCAACAGTTTGGGAAATTTCTCCAGAGGTTCCTAGGATATTTAAATCATCTACATATATTGCAATGATTACAAAACCCTTAATGAACTTCTTTATGAATATGCATGGGCAGATCTGGTCGTTTTTGTATCC
>NC_027750.1:50578449-50578867 GCF_000695525.1 Brassica oleracea var. oleracea | reverse complement strand
TTTTTTTTCAATGATCCAAACGATTTCATGTATATGCAGGAAGGTAAAGTTAAACCTATACATCCAGGATAGAGTTAAATCCATTGCATGAAATCTGATCAGTTTTATTAATTTTCGACATGAAAGTAAGCTAATCAGTATGAATGATCTATCCTAATCAGATGATTTCATGTGATATATATGCAGAAGGTAAAGTTAAACCTATACAAAATCGAGATAAAGTTAAATCCATGCATGAAATCAGATTAGTATACATTTTCAAAAAAAAATGCAATCATTTCTTACTTTTATTTGTTTTCGATATTTATCAGATTAAATATAATGATTTGTTAATGCTAGTATATCAGTAATAATCCGAAATTTATTTATTCTCAGATAAATACTAGCAATTCCTATTCCTAGTAGGATTAGAAAAAAA
>NC_027750.1:50578174-50578393 GCF_000695525.1 Brassica oleracea var. oleracea | reverse complement strand
ATAGGAAAATCGAATTAAAATATATAATATATTGTTTTCAGTCGGATTTAGAAAAAAAAAACGGATTTATCTTTAAAATTTCAGATTTATCTATAAGAAAAATCGGATTTATCTTAAAAATATTAAAAAAAAATCTTTCAAATTTGAGATAGGTTCTAGTCGATTTCAACATATCAGAGAAAGACTTTAAACATTCAAGAACAAGTTTCTAATGCAAGC
>NC_027750.1:50569988-50578126 GCF_000695525.1 Brassica oleracea var. oleracea | reverse complement strand
GTGTAATTGTCAATCTAAAAGGTTCTAGCAATTAACTCACATCAGGAAGATTAAAAAAATTCAAACAAGCTTAAACAGGGTGAAACAAGACGAGATTTAAGCTTTGAAAATAGATTAGGGTTTTAGATTTTATTCTGCAAAGACATACGGCTAGATGTAGCTGTATGTATGCGGCTGAGGGTTTAAATCCTTTTTGGTTTTGTTTTGAGTTTTCTGAAGATACCTGAACCTTTTGTGATGAGTTGAACGGTCTGTAAGGAGAGAGAGCTGCTGCTAGTTGCTGACAGAGAGAAAAGGAGGCGACTGGAAGAGCTTTAGAAGTCGCCGGAAAATAGCAAGAGATTGTTTGGTTTCTGATTTATGGGTGGTGGATTTTTGGAAGGGTTTAGAGACAAGGTCGTGCTGATAACGTGTTGTGAATGAAGAGGGGAACTTGTGTGTATTATTAGGTCGACCAACTGGTCTTTATATACATATGGTAATGACGGTCTAAGTACTGGATCCACATGAGATCGTACTTATCCTTAACTAGATAATGACTAGCAATACGTAAGATAAACACCAACTATAATGTAGATAAACACAAGAGTAGATAGACGCCAGTATGATCCTGCGGATGGGCTTGGCCTGTCTTGCTACACGGGCTGATAAATGGGTCGATCACTAAATGGTTTATAACAATACTCTTTTAGTTGAATTTATATTGACAACGGTATCCAACTTTTTCTTTTAAACTATTTTATGCAAATGTCGTATAGTTTATTTAGGGGTTTATGACAGTTTAATTTCATAAATATTAAACTTTACTTTAAGACTAATCATATTCTCTTTTCAGATTTTCATTTTGTTTGGACATTCTTTTTCCAAAATAGAACACCAATCAATTATTGTTTGTAACTTCTAGATATTATAAGCAATTTATATGATGACAGGTGCACCGATCTACCTTTTCCTAATAAAATAGCATGTGTATACAAACATAACCTGCATATTTGCAAGGATGGATTTTTGGCTTTTGGAGTGACGTGTTTTTTTTAATGGCGTTACTATCCCTATCATACTATATCGAAGCCTAATATGTAATATTTGCCAAAACCTTATATTCTCTTTAATGATTACGCGTGATGAGAAAGACGACGCTTTATCACTACAATCGATAAACTCTAATGGAAGAAATATCTATCTCATCTCTATCAATCCTTTTGGTTTCTCCGTAGCACGTTTCCATTTTCTCACAATCTCTTCGAGTTCTCACCTCCTTGATATTTCTGCAACCGACGTTCGACGGGTCCTCTAATCGGTCGGAAAAGGAAGATGATAGGTTCATATATATTTGACCCCAACACACAGATGGATTCAATTTTTTCTCGCCATGGTTCATCTCCAAATGGTGATTTCGGTTCTGAATTCTACATCAGGAACTTCTCCGACCATTTGCTTCGCATCGAAATCATAGGTGGACCGTCAGATTCTAAGTCTGATGGTAAAGGTTGAACGAGAATTCTCATTCGCTAGACATGACTCTCTCTCACCGACTCCGTATCCCAGATCCGTAATAATCTCGCCTACATCAAGGTTGGCTTCAAAATTGTTTGCTTTTAGTTTCAACTCAAAGCTTTATTGCATGTGTGTATATGGTCTGCTCAAAGTTTATGTCTTTTGTTGCTTTAGATCGAAAGGGTCTATAACGGGAGGGTCCAAAGGCTTGTGAAGTTCCAGTTTCCAGCAAAGATCTCTATAAATACTGCAGAGAGGGCCAGACCAGTTTCAGCGAAGGTATGTGTTTATTTACTTATCTATGTGGCCGGATACGTGTTATAGTGACCGGTTAAGATAAACATTATACGGCCAAGCAATATTAATAAGTTCATGTACGTTCTGTTTCATGTCTATTATTGTACTGGTGGCATTTTAGTTTTCAGCAAAGATCTTACAGATACTTCGAAGAGGACCAGGCCGAAATTTATATCAATAACAAGTTTTAGTTTAGCCGTTTTTATCTAAAGATATTCGTCTCAGGTGCTATCGGTTGTAAAGCATAAATTTGCAATTAATTAACTATGCTTACAGTGTTATATCCGGCTAAAAATCTTTTTAATCATATGTGTTGAGATTTGGTAAAGTTAATTTTGTGTTTAGCCGTACACAAATTTTATCATATGTGTTGTGGTTGGTTATAGAGTTAATTTTATGTTTAACCGACCATGTATCCATGCTAATTTATGGAAAATATAAATGAGTCACATTATAACCATGCTAACTTATATATCAACCATATAATTTGTACTTACGCCAACCCTACCCAAACTAAAAGCAAAGAAGATGAATACGTAAACATATATCTGTTAGCCGGCTAAACTAATTAATGTTAATGAATGTTAGCCGGCTAAAATAACTAATTAATGTTAATGAATATTAGCCAGCTAAACAAACAAATACATAAACTTTAATAACTCATGTTAGATGGCTAATTATTATATTATCTTTGCGGAGTTTTGCTAGTTAGTTATCGGCACTAGTCTTCTTGTTGCGCCGTCGCTGTGAAGATCCTGGTGTCGACGAGCTTGTTTTGGGGATGTCGGTTCTTCGGGACATCTCCCTCTTAGATGTTGAAGCTCTTATTGGCCGGTATATTTTAGGGTTTGTGTGCGGTGTTGTAGTATGCGTGTGACGGTGAGGCAGCAGCTGAACTTGGTGGAAAAAGTTTGAGAGTCGAGTCTCTTGTAGATTCCAGCGGTCGAGGCCGCAAAGCAACTACGGGGATGGCTCTTTTGGTGAAGACTAATCGTGGATGGATCGATGTACGGTTTCGAACACACCGGCTGCCGTGAATTTGCGAGGCCATCGGATCCAATACCCCTTCGTGTTCGTCGGGGCTGGGCCAATAACTCATATGTCTTCTTTCCCTCGCTACAATCTCCTCTCTTTATATCTTGGTCTAGATTTTGTTGTGTTTATGCTTGTTCGTTCTTGCTGAATCCGTTCGTTTAGGATTCCGACGTTTTTCCGATACCGTATATTTTCTCCGACGTCCCTTTATCAGGGAAAAATTAATATAATTTTGTTACAATTAAAAAAGAAAGAGGGAGAGAGAAGTATACAAATGATAGAGTTAGCCGTGTCTTTTTGCATCTACTGTTATTGGGCTCCACATTTTTTTCAATTTTCTTGCAAATTTCATTATTATTGTATATTTTCTATGCAAATCGCTCTAAAATATAGGTAGATAATCAATACTATGATTAAAATGTGTTGACGTGATCAAAATTTTGTCTGATTAAGTGATTAGCGATTATTAGTAAGAAAAAGGTGTGATTAGTGAAGATTAGATGCTTTGCGCGTGGAAAGAGGTAAATGTTCGATGTACCAAATATGTGTTTCCCTTTTTCCCTTTTCGAGGGACAGTGCTTTTTCTGGTTATTCTCCTTTCGTTTATCCAGTAAGGTGAGTTGGGTTCTATCCCTTCGTAAAAATCAATGGAACACGAGAAGAAAAGTATATGAACTTGTAATTGTAACTACAATTTTTACTAACATTTAGAATCAATTCTTAGATATCACCTAAGAATATCAGTCATTTAAGTTCAGAATAAAGAGATGTATGATCCTCTTTTTGCAGAGATGCAGTAAATATGTAACCAAGGCCGGTTCTGATATTTTAAAAGCTATAAACGGTTCAAGAAGGATTTCCATAATTTGGGATCCTCACTTTTCTCTTACAAATTTGAAAACCTATTAATATATAATTTTTGAAAAAAAATTGTTGACTTGAAGAGAATGTTTCATTTGGCTTGGTCCAGTACCAACTATCTATGTAACATAAGCAAATGAGAGTGCTAGTTTCCTGTCTTGTAGGTCTATAGACTTTTTATACAAAATAAAGATAAAAATGAATGACAAGAAAACTTTGGTTCACACCCTTGAATTCTATATAAGTTTTCAAAGATCTCGAAATTGTTAAAGGTATTTTAGTGTAATGGTTAAGGTTATGTAGGTGAGTTATATGATACTACAATGTAAACAAGTAAATGTTTCTATAAAGTTATGAAGATTTCAAGTTGTTAACATTTTCAAAACTAAGCAGTTGATACAATTTGATATTCCTGAGTCGGAAATTCCGCAATCTTAAAACGTTTTTATTTATTTATTTAACTAGCTAGAGTTTTGTGCTCACATACATGCTTGCCTCCATTACAACGATATATTACTTGTAGAAAACTATTAATTTATTATTGCCAATGTAAAGTAACAAACACAAAGGGCCTGAATCTCTTTTGATTTTCTGAAGATATTGCTGTAAATACCATAGTAACCATACATTGGATCTAGTCTAGTACTCGGGCATGTTGTAATTTTATCTGTTACATTTACGATCTGTTAGGGTTTTTTTTTGGCTACCAACTCTACTATAACATGTGGATAGATAACGCTTTGTCTGGAACTATCACATAACGTCAGTCTAGAAAATCTTATGATAGGTGTTTGAGATGTAATCGGTCTAGAACCGCGATGTTACAAAACTTGTACTACCAGTACCACGTTATCACACCTTGATCTTGTAGTTTCTTACTTCAATAAACATACATCTTATAATTAACTCTTTGCGATGTATGCGGTCTAAAAACGCATTATCGTCAATTTTTAACCGTTAACTATGTCTTGCTTTATAGTAAAACTGTATTGTAATGTTACCAAGATCTTTGATGTCACCAATTAATTTGAAAAGAAAGGGAGGATACAATAAAGTAAAAAAAAAAGGGAAAGAGAAGCAAGGAGGAAAGCTGTGTGCACACATGTGACACTTCTTTGCTATGCCTTGAAGAATCAGACAACGCTTGTGGAACGTAGAGACTTTGATCCTAATACTACTCCTTAATGTATGCCCATCCTATTATTATTTCACAACGCATATTAACTAATGCTAAAAATTATTTCCTTGAAATGCTATATTATAAATAATATATATGTGTGCCGGTGATTTGCTTTCCCTCCATATTACAACAAATTTTAATATGCCACATCCAGGGGAGAATATGCATTTTATCAAAATGTAAAGACTAAAATAACGAAATTTTTAAGCAAAAACATAAAAATTTCAAAAAGCACAATACTCAATAAATTGGATTAAAAAACCTGACTATCATATTTTTTACATACAAGAAATTCTAACAAGTTCTAATAATACTCTAACCAAAATCAAAAGGTAAAATAGCACAAGTAATAAAAACTTATGATCAAAAGCAGGGAAAAAGTCAAATTTAATGCAAAGTTAACCTCCCGGTAAATTGGATTTTCGAAGGAATTAATATTCACTTGGAAACTTTTACGACTACCAGTTCAAAAAAAAAACTTTTAGGACTAGCTCGAATCCAATATTGTTAATCCAAACACCTCTGACGATGCTTGTCTGAAAGTTGCAACTGTATTCATATTTAGATATCTAAACCCTAATCTGATTAATTCTAGCGCCGCACCGAGCTTCAAACATCTATAATAATAAAGTAGACTATAGTCACTCTCATGCTACCACCGCAGCGAAAGGGCTTCCATTTTGTGACACGTGTCAACCATTTCTTTAATCATTTGATTTTTGTATCGCAAATATTGAGTGAGCCAGGTGTTAGAATCTGAAAAAATCATTGGGCTCTTATCCTCATTTGAATAAAATCCCAGATGTTAATAGGGTTTCTTCCTTTTTGTTGTTGGAGATAGAAAGCAGAACAACCGTTCCCTTTCATATTTGGATCCTAAGGACGACATCAGTGTAACAGATGTAGTAAAACATTATTTCAAGCATTTACGTGCTTTCCACCATTCCTCACACCCTCGCATTTAGTCGTCATCATCAACCTCCATATCTCTCAACCATCAAAACTTCTCAGAACTTCACCTCCCCCTATGAAATCTAAATGCTTCACCTCCAACCAAACTCAGCATATATACTCCCATGAACACAAGCCTCCTCTACTTCCAATCATCTTTAATAACCCAATGCATATATGCTTTACTGGATACAAAACATAAATATCCAAGCTCCACCGCCCCAGCGAGCTCGAGCAACACAACCCCGGTGAAATTCACCACCGTCTTCCATGGATACGATTCCCGAAAAATTCTAATACCAAAGTTCCGGTGAAGTCCAACACCGATGCCGAAATCACTCTCTTTATCGCCTCTGTTGCCATCGTATACATATTCTACTGTCCTCACCGATGGAGCTCCACCTTCTCTTCTCTCAAAGTTTGGTCAACTCTTCGGTGTATATGATAGCCACGAAGGCGTTCAGGTATGTTGTATTTTGTAATGTTTCAGTGATATGAGTAATAGCGAGTTTAAAGGCCAACATTTCGAAACGAACATGAAGGTGGTACTTTGGCGTTTTCTAGTGGTCCTTCAAGACAACTCCGAGAGGATCAAACAATGGCCCAAAAATTGAATTGAAACCACTTGAAGTACTCGACAATCTCTCTAATACCATTTATCTTATTGACTGTTTATTTGTCACTATTGTCTGAAATCTTTTAATGGTTTTTGCAGCTCCTGGAACAGAGAAATTACTGTAACGGAAGGTATTATAAACTCAAACGACATCTAAGAAGCCAAGTCTAACAAAGGCAATCAAGTGATCAGCATTGTCTTACCCGCATATTCCGTTCTTAACAAGCTTCTACGCTCTATCAGATCCAATTCCACCGGTTTGTTACTCGGTCCGTTGCAATATGGTTACGAGAACCGTATCTGTAGAGCTACTCTGAATCATAAATGTTGTATGTTTTATGTAGATGACAGTGTAACGGAGATAACTACAAAGAACCGCCTAAAAGACCGTCTTTCATTGGTTTCTGAATCTGTTTCTGACCATTAAATACCAGACTGAATTGGCAAACCTATCTGAAGAAGAAGAGGATCCTAGAAAGTTGGTATTGCTATTTGGAGACTGAGAGATACTTGAAAGCTCTAAATCTCTTCCTTTGAAGGTACTAACAACATCTGAGCTTCACGCCTTTGCTCGCAGGTAAGATTTAAACTTAAAACTTCACATGTAAATGAATGTCGTCTCACATTAATCTGTGTTTGGTTTTGGTTTTGGTTTCAAAGGCTTCAAGGATTGATCAAACAGTATCAGGATATCCAATATCATAAGACATCTTAACCACTGGGAACCTTATCAAAAGTTTGAAGTTATGTTTGGTTGTCGTAGGTTCTATGTGTATATGATATGGGTTCTTCTCAAATTGGGATTTTTTGCAATTTGCTATGTAATATACGATGGAAACAAAACAAGATATTATTTAAATATATTATATATATAAACTAGGGGTTGACGGGCGGGTGAGTTTACAATAAAATTATTTGATATTTAAATATATTTAAATTTTATAAAATATTTGAAAATTTCTTTAAATTGAACATAATAAAATTAATTTGTTTTCGAGGATCATATTGTAAATTTTATTAAATTTTGTTGGTTTGGACTGAAAGAACTACTAACGCTTATTTTTATAGAGAACATAAAATTTAAAATAAAAAGATAAAAAGTGGTTCATATTTTTTTTATTTCACTTTGATATAGTTGAAGAAATCGTAGGTAAGACTAACTAATACCTTTTTCTAAGAGTTTCACATTTTTATAGCTTGAATTCTCTTCCTTGTAATTTTCAAAAGAAGAAGATGTGGTTCAATTTTATTTATTATGAAAGCTGAAAGAAAGTCGAGAGCAATCCATATTGTGCTAAAATTATGAAACACGAATTTGGTCATTTGTTTGTGGATCATTACATCCATTAGCAGGAATATATATATGTTTGAGAAAAAAGAGATGGTCAAATAATAGTAATAACGAAGCACTACAAGAAAACATTGGTATTCTGACGGACATTCCGACGGAAAATGAAATCCTCGGAATATCCCGAGGAATTTCCGAGAAAATTCCGAGGAAACACAAAATTTGGTTTCCTCGGAATTTTCTCGGAATATACCGACGGAATTCCGAGGAAATACTAATCCGTCAGAATATTCTTATGGAATACCGAGGAAAAACGTATTCCTCAGAAAAAACCGATGAATTCCGAGGATATATTATAGCCGTTAGAGAGCCGTTGGGGGATTTTTAAAATTCCGAGGAAATTCCGACGAACT
>NC_027750.1:50568958-50569185 GCF_000695525.1 Brassica oleracea var. oleracea | reverse complement strand
CGCATGGAAGGCTATCATGTCCATATTGTCAAGATAACACTGATGCTTTCCAACTAAAAAACGGAAGGAAAACGTGTTGGTTTGACTGTCACAGGAGATTCCTACCACTTGATCATCCATATCGTAGGAGTATGAATTTGTTTACGAAGAACAAGGGGGTGTTTGACAGTCCAACTCCGAAAATTTGTGGGAAAGATTTGAAGATACAACTAAGATATTTTGGTGCA
>NC_027750.1:50558304-50568858 GCF_000695525.1 Brassica oleracea var. oleracea | reverse complement strand
GTGTAGGTAGTGTTCTTAATAGTGATTATTGACTTAGTTAATTCTCCGTAAGTGTTGATAACGTGTTTGTGCATTTAGAGCACCTACAAAGAGGATTTTTCATTGGAGTTCTTGAAAATAATCAATACTCCATTCAAGTAATAGAAAAAGATGAGAGAAGGTGATATAAAGTTCTGAAAATATACTCAGCAAGAACTTCCCCAAAAATCAATCATCTAAGTGTAGTATTGGGCATAATAATTAGAATAAAATATTATTATTATTTTGTTTACAATTACATACTGATTTTTAGATCTCACGGATGGTGTTGTTTTTAGATTCTAACTGATGATCACTAAAATATAATAAGAAGAAAAAGAACAAAATAGTAGAAAAACAAAACAATACGTATTCTTTAATATTTTTTACCGGATTTAATAGAAATAATGATGTTTTATGATTCTTTAAATTAAAAGAATGAAAAAGAATATTGATTTTTTTTATAAATGGTGTCAAAGTTAAAAGAACGAAGAAGAATTAACTATTCCCCCTAATTCTTTTGATCACCTTTTAAACACTTAAAAGTATTTTAGTATTAACTCCGACCGTGTCCAGGGCCTCGTAGTCCAGTGGTATCATCCTCCTTGGGGAGGGGAGGTGGCCAGTTCGACTCGCGGGGAGGGGGAGGCGTGTCCAGGGCCCGTAAGAAGGTACAGACAAAGGCTGGCGCCGGGCCTAGGTGGTGGGCCGCAAGGTCAACACCTGGTTAAACAAAAAAAAAAAAAAAAAAAAAAAAAAAACTCCGACCGTTTTATATTTGTTTACATGGTGTTGCGTAAGACAAAACGATTTACCAATACTTTGGGTGTTATTCTTTTATTTAATCGAATAGTATTTGTTTTTCCATTTTGTTTTTTTCCTTAAAGTCTCATGCATGTTACGTCTAAGAATATTGGTATAAATAATGGGATAATTTTATTTGTATTTTATAAACGTAAGTTTCATGTGTACGTTTGTAAATTATTCTCGCACTCGGATGGCTTAGACCGTCTAATGATGTCTTCTAGCTTTTATATTTGTTTATTATCTCATTTTAGGCGGATGTAGAACAAACTTTTAGTGGGGACAAATCATATGTAAATATAAAAATCAGGCTAAAACTTGATTTTTAATAGAGGCAAATAACTAAATTTTGGGCAAGTTACAAAGAATTTGATTATTTATTTGGGGGGCAAGTGCCACCTCCTTGTATCAAGTAGGTATTTTTAGATGTTTAACTTTTTTTTTCTTTTTTTGCGAAAAAGGTTGTCGTTTAACTTGCAAAGATTTGTAGTTGTTTTAGGGCTGAAATTGATTCAGGCAGGCTGAATGAGAAAATAGTTGCATAAGTTGTTGAAGGTTAAAACAGAAGCTATAGTTGAAGGTAAAACTGAAGCAATAGCAATGCATGAGTTATTTTGACAATATACCCGTTCAGATGAAGTTTATAAAGTTCTTAATACAAACCTTTTAGCGTTGTCCATATCATTGATGGGGCACCTTCTTGACATTATGTTGGACATAAGGCACCAATATATGTTTTCGATATTTGGTATATGAATAGAATATTAAGACTTATATACAAAGTTTGGTTTAAGTAAAACCCTTTTAGTGCCGCAGTTAAAAAATGTTGTGAAGACTGGAAACAATAATCATAGGAGAAGAAGAAGAGCGAGAGAGACTGAGAAAGATTCGCATGGCCAGCTCCCATAGTGTGACGGGCGGGGAAGCTGAGGTGTTAAAAGTTAGAAAAGCCTCTGATCTAGGTCCGTGATCTCACATGAGTTGGTTGGTCAAGATGCCCTCCATACCCTTCACTGGAGACCTGAATATAGGCCCATGGAGTCAAGTATCCTTTCATACCATCACTGCAAGTAGTTCCAAATACATCAGGAAACAGTTCGGAAAAAATCTTAAGTTGCAAGTGTAAAATCAAACTTACCAGCTGACTTCATACTTATCCACCATTACTTGAACATGGAGTCAAGTAGCTACCTTCATATTTTTCATTTGATTTATGAACCTTAGCTCAGGTCAAGAGAGAAGATGAATTTGGCAAGGAGTGCGACGTTGCTATGAAAAGCATGTCACACATACTGGCGGTTCCTCACTTGTTCTCATCCTGCAGAATGAAAGTAAAAAATAATTTAAGAAAACAGAGCCTGATCGGAAGATAATTACTAAAACATTGGAGTGGAGGAATGACACCTATACTTTTTTTTCTTGACCTTTTAATCTTATCAACAGTTGCTATTAACTATCCATGTCTGAAACTGTATATGCGGCATCAATTGCGTTTCTCCTCCACCATTATTCTGTAAAGCTAACCTCTCTCTCTCTGATAATACACAAAACCAACAGAGTAAGGCTCAGAAGGACAAATGCAACCAAATGGTACTGACTGAGGCAAATGCAAACTTGATTAGGTCTCAATTTGAGAAGGTTTGTGCCAAAATTAATAGCTACGCTTCCAAATATATTGATGAAATCTCCGATGACATACTCTGTCATCCCATGTTTAAAGAACGGAGACAATGATCATCTGAAGCTGCAAACTTGGTGTAATCGCAACCTCAGGCTCTGATGTGATTTTAAAGTCTTCGGAATCTGCAAGAGAAGAACAAATCTAAGCGTATAACCTAAGAGGGGCTACATGATGGTAACTGCAAGAGATACCAACAAAAACACAGCTTGCAGCTTCGGTTATGTAATAAAAAGAAAACTGTCCATAAAACTTCATCAGTGGGTTTCTTCAATTGTTAATTCTATCGAAACATAGATCAAGCTGAAGATTAGCATAGAATTGAAGAGGCCAAAAAAACCTGCTAGGATACGCTGGAGAGGTTCAGATCTAGATTGATTTTAAACAGCAAAGAAGAGTAGATGTCCTCCTCTACCACCAAACAAATCGGCGTTGAGTAAAAAGATGAATAAAATTGGATCTTTTCCCATGTTCTTTCCATGGTCTCAACGTGTTGGAGCAGCTCCCAAGGATGTAGGAATTCGCCGTTGTCGTAATTGGTAAGCTGAACAAACTATCCTTGTAGAGCTTGTTGTAGTTATGCTGTTCATCGCTGGAAGTTGGTGTATTTATACTCGTTGCTTTAGTTGGTTACTTTGGAAATCGATGAGTCGATTGAATGCTTCATGAGTGGGTTAACCACGTAAAAGCTAGGAATAAAGTACATTTTAATGCAAACTGAAGACGTAAGGGTTAGCTAATCGGTATTAAGTTCCATAGAACTTACGGCTGCGAGACAGAGAATATCGAAGGAAGAAGATGACTAAACCTAATTTGCTTAAAGCCCATAAAAATTTGAGGATCAAATAAAAACCCACCAAACACAAAGAACCAGCGATTTCGGCGAACGTAAATAAAGCGAGCTTTGCGATTTTTTAAGGATGCCACGTGTTGAGATTTGCCCCTCTCTCCATGATAACGTGGCGCAATGAAAATAGATCAAACCCAACTTTATATTTATATATATATATATATATATATATATATATATATATATACTAAATGGTAACTACAAGTACACTTACAAATTTGGTAACATATTTCAAATGTTCTTACAAATATTCGACTACAAAAATATACAAATAACTATTTACTTTATCATAACAATATTTAATATGTTTGTATATAAAATATAATATTATCTTTTGTAATGTATTATGCATCTGTATCAACTTTATTACTAAACATATTACCAAATTAACACTATAGTTATTTAACATATAATCAACTAACTCATTCTAATATCTTCACTCAATAGCCCGTCAAATAATGTAAATCCATCTACTTCCAAACTACGGCGGAAAACACACAATTTTTGGATCACAACCTGAAAATTATAACCACCACACTAGCTTCACATATGAGCCATCCAAATCTTTTTACAAAACAACCTAAGTTCAAAAGCGACAACCGATAACAGAACAAAATTACCATCATCGACCTTAAATACCTACTAAATATATACAATTTTGACATTATTTTTACCAATCCAGAACCCCGGGCCTTTGGGGAATGGTTGAAACATTTGAATGGGCTCTCAATTTTTAATATGTTAATGGTTTTTTAGGAATAAAAAATGTTAATTGTTTATCTACACTTTATCATTATTATAAAAAAATTATTTTAAAAAAATAAAATGTATAATATACAAATAAAAATCCCTATTTATAAGAATAATTTTAAAAGTATTAGATAACATTTATGTTATCATTTTAATAAATAGATTTTAAACTATAAATAATAACTATTATTGAAAAATTAGTTTAAAACTATCAATTAAGTCTATGGTGATTTTGTTTCGAACAGGGCTCCCGAAATCTCAGGCCTGGCTAGCCATTGCCACACCAGCACCTTTCCATACTTGGACTTGAAACACTATCTCCACTTTATCTTTTTTTAATATTACTGATGTATATTTCTCAAAAATTTGCAATTTAAACCAAAATCCCAAACCACGGCGGTAGCTTTATAGAAAGAATTTGAAGGAAACAACACTCAAACACGTGCAAAACATAAAACTCACCAAAACAAAAGCCCCATCCGAGCTCTATTGTTTACAAACAACATTGCTACTACAAGTTCACAACATCTTATACTATAGGAAATACTAAAATCTGGCACATATCATAGTCAAATTATGTTTCACTATTGGGGGTAGCAGAGTTTTTGCTTAGTATTTTCCGCAATTTCATAAGAGCAATCCTCCGTCTTTCATCAACTTTCTATCTAACCTAAAACAAAAACACTACATCGTTACACCCACTATATTTACAAAGACAAACATTACATTAAATTTTGCACCGGCAGACTAAACACAAAAATATAACCGTATTAAAAGCTTTACGTGACCAAGTTACACAACAAGATCACAAATTTAAAACTAAACAACAGCCGGCACTTGGTACGCGGACAAACCACTAGGTAAATCTAAATCCAATGGACATTCATAAATCAAGCCAGCCATACCGCTAACCAGTGCAAACATTGGATTACAATGATCCCGGTTTATTTGTTCCTTATTGATCCCGGTTTAGAAGCTTACTCCAAACCCGGTTAATAGTTAAATTTAAAATCCATAATCCGTTTAGGTTTCGGTTGACGCAAATCCACTTTTCCTTCGCGTACGACTTCTCTTAACTGAATCGGACGGCGGTGTGACGACGTCGGAATCAATGAGCCTCTCTAGCGCCGTCAAAGCCAAGAAATCCACTCTCATCTCTTTGATGCGACTATCCTCCGCCAATTCATCGTCTTCGTCAACAGTCTCCTTGAAACCAGTACACACACCTCTCTCTCTCCCTTTCCATAAGAATCATTATGATTTTGTTTACTCTTGCGATTCGTTACTAGAGCGGGCGGTTACAGCAAACTCTCGCGGGATCGGTGGAAGTGAACGGTAAGGCTCTGCATTCCGGCAAGGTTTCGACGGTGAAGCTACTTCCGGCGATCGCGGGAGCTGGGAGGTACTTGGAGTTTCGTTCCAGATCAATCCCCGCGTCGATTGAGTTTGCTCAGGAGTCGCCTCTCTGCACAACGCTGTTGAAAGACGGTCTCAGGATCCGAACCGTCGAGCACTTGCTATCAGCTCTTGAGGCTAAGGGCGTTGATAACTGCAGAATTCAAATCGAGAGCGAGAGCGAGAGTCCAGATGATCGGGAAGTCGAGGTTTGTTTATAGGCATTGGCATTTGTAACTGAATCCTAACTACCATACCCGATCCAAACTGTAAAACTACCCGAAGATCTGAATTAGTATCCAGTGTTGTTAAAAATAGTTCTACCTTGTCAACAAATCGGACCTAAACAAAATAATGTTTCTAGAATTTAAAAAACAAAACAAAAAAGTTGGTCTAGGCGATTTTTGTATACGTCTGACTAATCAATAATCTTTTATAAGGCGCATAACTACTGCCAGGTTTCTTGAACATTGTAAATTGAAGTATTCTAAACATAAATAAGTACCTGTAACCGAACCCAAAATAGATATCTTAGAAAAAGTTATAAAATCTAACTGAATTCGATCCTAACATATATATATATATATATATGTAAAATCCACATGTGGCCTAGGAAGATGAGTCCGAAAACCCGATCCGAACCTTAAAAGGATATCCGAACTCCCATAGCCAATTGCAAATGGTTCAGATGGTGTGTAGCTTTGCTCAGTTGGTGATGTGGTGAATGCATGCAATACTAACCAAGTGACAGGTCCCTATTTGTGATGGATCAGCTAAAGAATGGGTAGAAGCGATCGAAGAAGCTGGCATAAACGTAGCTCAAAACCATGATGGAGAAACTGTGGAGAAGATGGTAGCACATGTGAACAAGCCTGTGTACGTTCGCAAGAACGATTCTTTCGTAGCTGTGTTCCCTGATTTAGAGACTCGAATTACTTGTGGTATCGACTTCCCACAGGTTCAATCTTTACTGCATTTTGACAACACATAAGAAAACAAACTTCTTTCTTGACTCTGGTTTTTATGATGATGAAACCCCCCTACAGGTGCCTGCTATAGGCTGCCAGTGGTTTTCTTGGAAACCTGAACATCACTCTTCGTATGCAAAAGATATAGCACCGTCGAGAACGTTTTGTGTCTATGAAGAGGTTAGTCCCATCATTGTTGTTTACTTGTTTATGGGATTTAGAATTAGTAACTGGTGTTTGTTTCTTTAAACATGTGTGTATTGAGTGTTGCTCTGCAGGTGGAGAAAATGCGGGAAGCAGGGCTCATTAAAGGAGGTTCTCTGGATAATGCAATCGTTTGTAGGTAAAGAAACTTGCATGTTCAAGGCTCTGGATATTATTATGGTAATAAGAAAAAAAATATATATATATATATTAAACTGAAACGTCTCTGATGCAGCGCCGAGCATGGATGGATGAACCCTCCTCTGCGGTTTGATAATGAAGCATGTCGACATAAGATTTTGGACCTTATTGGTGACCTCTCCCTTGTAGCACGAGGCGGAAATGGAGGATTCCCTGTGGCTCACATAGTAGCATTTAAGGCAAGTGCTACTTTTATATCACCTTCTAGTTTTCTTGACATCAAAAGAGTGAACAGCTTTCTAATAAAATGGGTTTGTTTGTGTCTTTATCAAATGCAGGCGGGTCATGCACTGCACACTGAGTTGGCACGTCATCTTACCATCGACTGAGAAGAGTATGCTCGTTGCCTACCACATTCCGCAGAAGCTTTGATCCTCCGTTTGTTTTGTTTCTTTACCCAAAGACACTACCAATAAGTGAATTTTGTTTTTGCCCAAATCGAGTTTTATTACTCTCAAGGTTTGAATGAACTAGTTTTCACTAATATTAGAATATTCAGATGATTTAGAGTTCAAGAATGGAGGCCCGTCTCATCTTTGTGTTGATATTTTTTCTGCTCTCATTATGTCTCCTTTGATATGTTAGCATAGGGTTTCAATGCAGAAAGAGTATCTTTTATGCGACTGGTTTCTCTTACTGACATGGAAAAGTGTTCTGTTGATCTGATCTTGCTGTTAAGACACAAGTTGATTGTTATCTTGTTGTTCAGAAACCGTCTGAACATACATTAATGTCAGTATAAATTGCCTGATCTAGTCATGTCCGCTTAATGACTTCTTGATCTGTATGTGAATGAATACCAGAGCTCTAGAACTTTTGTGAACTCTCTTTGTATATTCCTTGTTACCTTTGAAGCAATATCCATAAAGATTGCACCAGCTTGTCACATAGTTTAATGGTATCCAATAATGAGGAGGTAAGCAAAGATATCGAATAAACCAAAGCAGTATCCAAATAAAAACTGAAATGCATGCAAATTTGTCATTTTTATTGATAGAAACAATGGGAAGATGACAAGGAACGTTTTGCATCGGCAAACTTTATAACAAAGACACTATTCGTACACAGATGACTGAGGCACGCGCTAAGTCAACTTTTCAGCCTCTCTTTTCTCTACAAGTTTGATGAAGTTGCGAACAATTGTCTTGCCTTCAGTTGTTATGATACTCTCCGGATGAAACTGGACTCCCTGTGAACCAATTTTAACAAGACTTTTAAGACCTCTGTTTTAAATAGAGGTAAGAAGAAACATGAAACCACTAGAGTGAGTTTTTTTTTTTTAAAGACCTGTATATGCTTGTGCTTCCTGTGTCGGGCCGCCATAACCAAACCATCTTCTGTCCACGCAGTAACCTCGAGTTCATCACTGGGAAAGGTATCTTTCTCGATCACTAGGCTGTGATATCTACCTACAAGAAAAGGGCTGACACAGACAGATCAAGAAGATCTGTTTAAGCACAATGTTTTGGCAGAAACATATAACAAAACTCATTGAGAAAAAAAACTGATTCATACTTACTTGGATAAACCAGAGAACAAGCCTTCTTCTCCTTTCTCATCATAGTGAACCATGGAGCTTTTCCCATGCATTACACCATATGGTGACCTCACGATCTTTCCTATAAACCAAAAAGTTCATACAAAAGTGCATTCAGAGTTGAGGATCCATTACACAAACGTATGAGAAACCATGTTAATTGCAAACTAACCTCCAAAAGCTTCTCCTATACACTGCAAACCCATACATACTCCAAACAAAGGAACACGTGGTCCGAGTTCCAACACAGTTTGTAAGGAGATCCCAGAGTCTTGTGGGGTACCTGGGATCAATAGTAAGAAAGTTGTTTATCTTCTTTTTCCTTCACTAAAAAGAATCTTACAAGATACACACCACACAGGAAGTGAGGGTAATATAATTACCAGGCCCAGGAGAAATCAGCACCCCTCTTGGATTTTTACTGCCAAAAGAGAGAGAGAGAGAGAGAGAGAGAGCATAATAAAGGAATCAAAACCCCCTTGTATGAAATAACCAGATTAAGTTTTGAAGAGAATGCATATATTGGTTTCTTCTTCTCACCTTTTGAGCTCCTCTACAGTAAGTTCATCATTGCGGTAAACTTCAAAATGGCATCCTAGCTCTCCCATATACTATGTATGAAAAAGATAGGTAAAGCATATAATGAGAACGGCTAAGACAAACTGAATGCACTTCACACGAGTATGCGTGGAGGAGCTTGAAGTGAGACATGATGAAACTTGTATTATCCAGAGCAGCCAAAATTACACGAGAGTGCGAGTTATTAAAACTACGAGTAACCAAAATCTAAAGTTCAAAGAAGTGATGTATTCAGCTTCTGCTAGATCAACAACAAGCATACAAACAAAAAACACTACTCCAGGTACTGTAGACTTTCGACAGTAAGATACAACGGCTGACAACACATAACAAAGAGAGAACATCTGAGACTATAACCATGTCGAAACAGAGACTCTATGAAAGACAATGCATATTTGAACAAACTCATATAAAGTTAAGAGCTTGAAACTAGCCAAGATCATATTCTTGCAAGAAAAAAAAAAAAACCAAAACTTTTCTAAAAATTCTCCAATTACTCAATTCATTTTATCAGATGACAGATAAAGAACAGATTTTGACATTAGTTACGAAAGTCAAACCTGACAGAGATTGTAAGTAAAGCTGTCGTAATTATCGATCACGATGATGGGACCCTTGTGCTTACTCGAGGAGTTGACAACAGCGGCAGGTGTCGAGTTCGAATGCGCCATTTCAATCGAAGCTTTCGTAACGACATGTCCACGACTCTTCCCCGAAAACGAAACTCCTAATCACAGATAGAACGAAAAAAATCAAAGACCAATCATAAATCTCGAAGACATCCGAGATTGAGCGAGACTTACTGGGCTTGAGGAGAGAAGAAGGGTTAAGGCGAGCGGTGGAGCTGGACTTGGGTTGGAGAAGACAAGAAGAGTTGTTCAATGTAGTAGCCGCCATTGTCGGAAAACTAAAGATGGTTCCTTTTCTCTGGTTCCAGGAGAGAGAGGAGTTTTTATACACAAGGATCTGTGTAAGAGAATTGGGAAATGACAGGTGAAACGATGCGTTTATTGAAACATGGACCACGTGTTTAATTAGTAGGTGAGTCATTTCATTTTTTATTTCTTTGGGTCAAAGTGTAAGAATGGGTCGTGTCGCAGTGGATTATATTGTCACGTACTCACCTGGATAAGCAGCCCAAATCTAATATTCTTGTTAATAATATTTTAGTGTTATAAAAAAAAACTGAAATTTTATTATATCGCAGAAATTTAAATAAAGGCGAAATTTATACCCGTAGAATTTATAACACTGATAGAAAGAGTTTTATTATAGAGAGAATAGAAGGTTGAGGTGTGTTTTACAACGAACAAAAACGTTCGTATATATAGAAGAGAAATTCACTGTGCAAATAGTGCAGCGGGCCCCACATCTTTTATATTTTCAAACATTACGGTGGCTGTGTTTTTTTGACTTTCATAACACTCCCCCTTGGGGGCCGGTGTCACTATCCGCTTCCGCTTAACGTCTTTGTTGCCTCGTTAAAAACCTTTCCAGGAAAACCCAATGGGAAAAACCATAGTAAGGTAAAAAGAGTACAACTACGTAAGCTCCCCCTCGAATGAGCAGT
>NC_027750.1:50536284-50555111 GCF_000695525.1 Brassica oleracea var. oleracea | reverse complement strand
AAAAATTAGTCTGAAAATATCGTATTAAACGGTCAATCAAATCTATAAAATTTCATAAAAGTAAAAAAATTATGACAATAAAATATTTATGTTATGACAACAAATCATGCGACGGCTCAGCCGATCAATGCAGAGTAATAAATAAATTATACGGCGGCTCGGCCGACCAATTAATAATAAACAGAATATAAGGCGGCTCGGCCGACCAATAAATAAATTAAATTACTAGTAAATAATATAGGCGGTATTCCGGCCATTATAACATGATATAAATAGTAGTAGAGGCGGTATACCGACCATTATAACAGGGTATAAATGATACAAATAAATTTTACCGAATCGCAGAGTGATCGTGCTGATAACGTGTTATGAAAAGAACTGGAATTTTATTATATCGCGGGAATTTAAATAAGGGCGAAATTTATACCCGTAGAATTTATAACACTGATAGAAAGAGTTTTATTATAGAGAGAAGAGAAGGTTGAGGTGTGTTTTACAACGAACGAAAATGTTCGTATATATAGAAGAGAAATTCACTGTGCAAATAGTGCAGCGGACCCCACATCTTTTATATTTTCAAACATTACGGTGGCTGTGTTTTTTTGACTTTCATAACATTTAGAAATTATTAGTTTTTTTTTCCTAAGAGCATTTCATCTCTAATAGTATAAAAGAGTTCTCAAAACAATTTGAAAAGAAAAACGTATTAATATATGTGTTTCTATTAAAATCATGAGTATTCATGTCATAGATTTTTTTCTTGAAAAAATCTCTAACGCCTATTTGGACGGACCTTTCGGTAAGGTGAGTTGCAGAACTTGTATGTGTATATATCGTCATATGAACATACTAACGTGGGACACATATTTGTTTTTGAATCAGTTATAGTCTTTAGAAATTTAGCATTTGAGGTTTATAATTGTAAATTTGAAGTCCTATGCTTCTGCTATATATGCCAAACCGTAGTTCCTTCCAGGCACGTTCAAGGCTGAACTTCATCTGGTAGTCATTTAAGAAGATGTCATGGGCAGCCTTCATGACATCATTCTCATTTTAGCCACTAGCTTTCTCTTTGACAGCCGCCTCATAGCAACCCACAAACTTGCACACCTGCTCATTCCCTCTTCCCCCCCTCTGCTTACATTTTTTTTTTGATGAAATGTTAAATTTATTGATCACTTTTAAAAGAATATATGTACACTTCTGCTTACATTGACTTGCCTCTCTAGGAGGTAAACCACTGAGCTGAGGGCTTGAATTGAAATACTCCTCTATCCTCTTCCAAAACGCTCCTGTCTTCTGTTCATTACTCACTATGGGATCCTTGCTGGTATTCAACCAAGCACTGATGAGGATAATGTCTTCTTTCGGTGTCCACTTTCTCTTTTCCACTGGTTTAGGATCTTCAGAGCTCTGGCTACTAAACCTAGGAATCTCAGGAGACTCTAAGTCTATTGTTTGACTGCTCTGTGAAGCTAATAGGTTAACAAACTCGGGAGAGTTCTGGGAAAAAGGATCCATTTTGGTTTCGTTGGTGTTCTTAAGTTGGTTTCTGTTTTGAGTTTGGTTTTTCTTTGTTGGTGTTTTTAAGTTGGTTTGCGTTTTCAGATGTGGTTTTGCTATCTTTTTAAACTAGTTTTTGCTCACACAGTTAAACAAACTCTAACTACCAAACATTCATTATAGTTAATTACACAACAACATTCACACAGAGCATTCATTACACATCAAATCAGTTTTTTCAAAGGAAATTAAGTTTTTCAAATCGACCATTCATCACAGCGACCAACCAACACAGAATTAATGCAAGTTTTTCAAAGGAAATTAAGTTCTAGTTCAGTTTGCTCTAGCTTAAAAACTACAACTAGTTCTAGTTGAGTGTACTTTAGTGTAGCTTTTTAAAAAACGTAAGTTGTACTTCTAGTTCTATTTCAGTTTAGTGAAACTTTTTTAGGGTTTGCTTTAGCTTAGTTCTAGTTCAGTTTGCTTTAGCTTACGAACTAGAACTAGTTCTAGTTGAGTGTACTTTAGTGTAGCTTTAAAAAAAACGTAAGTTGTACTTCTAGTTCTATTTTAGTTTAGTGAAACTTTTTAAGGGTTTGCTTTAGCTTAGTTCTAGTTCAGTTTGGTTTAGTGAAAGTTTTTTAGTTCTACTTCAGTTTAGTTTAGTGTACTTCAGTTACGCTTAAGTTTAAGAACAAGAACTAGTTCTAGTTGTAGTTTAGTTTAGTATAACTTTTAAAAAACATAAAACTTCAGTTTGCTTTAGCCTAAGAACAAGAACTAGTCCACGCACAGTTTAGTTCAGGTTTAGTGTACCTTTGGGTTTCATTCGAAGCAGAGCTTCTCCAGGGTTTCGACATGAGCAGTGAGGTTATCAACCTGGCCAATGCGGAATTCAACATGTGCTTGGACATGGAAACGACAATCAAACAGTGTTAGTGACTTAATAAGTACCTAACTTTACAAATATTAACTACGTTATTGAGATTCACTAACCTCCAGTGTCTCAATCTTTTTATTGAGATCCGGCACCCCCTTGATCACCTCCTCAGCCTCCTCCAACCGCTTACTCAGCCATTCCATCTTCTCCATGTCAGTGACCTGAACATGGAGGTTATCAACCTGCACAGTGAGGATTTTAACCTGTGCATGCACATGTAAACACAAATTAAAGCGTGAGTGACTTAATAATAGAGGACAAATATGAGAGACTCAAAAGTATACTTAACTAACCTCCAGTGTCTCAATCTGATTATTGAGCTTAGGCACCCCGTTGATCACCTGCTCAGCCTCCTCCACCCGCTTAGTCAGGCGTTCGATCTCCTCCTGGACACCAATCACCCATGACTGACGATAATGGAACCCATCAGCCTTGTTTACAACATAAACACAAGTCAGAATCAGTTTGTGCAACATAATTATTACAAATTAGCCAATTGATAATTAATTTTGACATAAACAAACAGCCTTGTTTACCTGGTAGTTTTTGCAAGTGAAGAAGTGCTTGCCAGGAAGAGTGTCGTAGTCCTCCTTCCCCCAGACCTCGTCAATGATTCTCCCACCACACGGACACCTTGTCGGAATCCCGTATTCCGAATCGGCAACGTATCCTAGCATGTTGATGTAGTCCTTTTGCCTATTTGTGTCTCTTCTCTCTTCTGCGGGATCCATCTGAACCAGAAAACCAAATTGATTAGAACATAATGACGAAACAAAATGTTGAAACGAACCCTAAATCGAACCCTCATGACGCTTTACAACCATAAAACGAAAACCCCTAATCGATTTACAACTCTATCTCGAAACCCCCAAATCGATTAAGAACCCTAAACCCCCAAATCGATTTCGAATCCCCGGTAAAGGAACCCTAAATCGAACTCGCATGAAGATTTACAACCATAAATCGAAACCCCCTTCTCGATTTAGAACCCTAACTCGAAACCCCCAAATCGATTTAAACACCGAGATCGGTTTCGAGCCCAAAAATTGATTCTATTAAATCGCCAAAGTACTCGATACTCACCTGAGCTCGTGGAGGAGACAGTCCGTCGTCGATTAGATGGAGAAAAGCTATGGCGTCGCCGTCGCTCGACAAATCGCCTCGGAGAGAAAGAAACCCTAGAAATGAGAGAAAATGAGAGAGCTATCGAGAGACCCGTGTTTCGACTTCGTCAACACAAAACGTCCTTCCAATGAGGTGTTGCCACGTGGCTTGAACCCGTATCTCTGGCGAACCGGTTCACTGAAATTAGCCCATCTAATCTATTAAAACTGAAGTACAAATATAATTTCACCATTAATCTTCCTAAATAATTACAAAGGAATGCCACTAAGATTATAAACTGTAGTTTTAACTCATTACTAAACCATTGACTTAAATTTGACCCACCTTGCTTGTTAAAATAAAAATAAAACCAAAGTGAACCTAATCTTCCGTGTATCCATACCAAATATGCTTCGGTTACTCTTTGTGTGCAGAATCAAAAAGATTACAAATATTAGATACATAAAAAAATTGATGGATTACATTAAAAAAAAATTGTGTAAATACTTAACCACATAATTCTGATACATTATATTGCTTGATTAATAAAGACTGTAATTATCAAAGAAATGTCTCTCATCTTAGTATTTTTCTTATGAATCTATTGGTTTATCGGTTACAATATCATGGTTTGTATCATGATATATATTAAAATGTGTCAATCAAGCATGTAACATAAAATATTAGTATCATAATAAATAATCCTAAAGATATACACTTGGTTTGTATCCAATATTCAAAAATTAATATAATTAATAATAATTCATACTATATTTGAAAAAAAAAACTTTTCAATATGTTGTTGGATTTTGAAATTAATTAACAAAAAGGAAGTGGTTAATATATGATTAGTATAATTTCATAAAAAAGAAACTGCACAAGTTATAAAAGTTTTGATAAAATATTATGAACAAATAAAAAACAATGGTTGCAAAAAAAAAAACTAACAATATTGTTTCATTCGTGATAAAAATAAAATAAAAGTGATTACTTATTTGTTTCAGAATCAGTTAGACATGGACATCCAAGTATCCATTCGAATATGATTCGTAGGTTCTAAATTTAAATAACTATCGAACATATATATAAATTTCTAGAAGGGATTTAAGTTAGGAAATTATCAGTCCGAATAGATCTGTAGGCACCTAAAAATATCTAAATAAACTATGTGTTTAAAAATGTCATTCCGTTCCTAAAAGATCCATATTCTAGAAAAAAAATTTGTTTCAAAAATATACATATTTTATATATTTCAATGTAGTTTTTTTCAACTAATAATGAGAAATTGTGAAGTTCAAGAACACTAATTGCATTTCTTAAAATCTTATTGGTTTAAAAATATAGGAAATATAAAATTACAAAAAACTATGCATTTATAGCTAAATTTTAATATGTTTTATTAAAAAAATGTGAAAATTCTAAAACATATATCTTTTAGGAACGGAGAGAGTAATTTATATTTAAAAAAAATTCAAAACCCGCGCGGGCACGCGGGTCAAAGTCTAGTTTTTTTAATTTAAAAACTATTTCGGGCCTATGAATCCGAGCCCATGAACCCCTTGTGATACTCTAATGGGCATGCTCTTATTCTCTGAATCAATTTGAAGCTGGTTAATTTATTTTTATTTTTGTGGAAACATAGTTTGAAACAAAATACCTAATGCTCGTGCATGGGGTCCTTTGCTCCAAAGTCACGTCTATTCTCGGATTTCAACGCTTTCATCCGAGCTTATTTCTCGTTTCTTGATTATTGGATTCTGTTAACCAAGAGCTGGAGAGGATTCAGAAACTTCAGTCTCTTCTCCGTATGCTTCTCCAAATCCGTCCAATGGCTGATAACATGAAGAAGACTCTTATCATTGAACCCATGGACTGCCTAGTGATCGAGATATTTGACATCTATGGAAGAATCTGCAGCGCTATAGCCTATAGCCAAGCTTCTCATTAAGATCTATCCAGCTGCTATGCCTCTTAAGATTGTAAAGAAGGCTACATCTCAAAGAGAAGACCTAGCACTCTACTTTGGTTTTTGCAAAGAGTTTGGGGTCTCAAACGCGCATGATATCCTAATATTCGTCAGAATCTCTGAAAAAGACATTGAAGCGATCGAGAAAGTCATTAATGAATGGAGTCAGAAAAAAAGAGGAGACAAAGGAGGAGCATGATGAAGTAGAGGAAGAGAAAGGTATCATATTAGATAGAGAGACCAGAGTTCCAGACTATCATAAGCGATAAATGGGAACTTTTTGAAGACGCTATTCTTTCACATGTAAGGATATCAAATAAACTGATCAACATAGATTGTATAACGTGGATCCGAGTTCTTTGCCTCTTATAGTTATGGAAGAGCCAGTTTACTTTTCTCACACGTTACCCAGATTTAATCACCTTTTCTAATTGCAACTTGATCAGATTCATTTTTTATTCCTTGGTTTTCTTCTATTTTTGTTCTCACTTTGTTTGGTTGAATATGTGGATGATAATCAACGTCAGATATATCTCAAAATATTTCAGGATTTTTAGTATAAATTTTTCTTTTCATTTCATTTAGGCCTATTTGAGAATCCTTGTCAAATATGGACGTTAATGTCGTCTGGATTGTACCAAATAAACATTTAGATATTTTATCCGTTGCTTTCGAGTAATATTTTTGATACCAATTGGTATAAAAATAATTTATCCTCCACATATCTAATAAATTTAGAAGTTAAAAGATATCAGTAACTGAAACATATGTGTTGTAAATATTGCATAAACCACATGGTTTTATGCTAAGGCTTAGAGCATAAGAAGATGCTATCTTATATTTTTTTTTTTTGACGTTAGATGATATTTTTAATTGTTATTTTTGTATTTGTGTTATCTTACTAAACTTACCTGGCTGATTATTTATATGAATGAATCGCCATTTTACCAAATTGCATGGTGAATATTTTATTGTCTTTTAGTATTTGGTTATAGAAAGATAATCATTTTTATTTGACTTGTTTGATATGAAATGTTTGTAAATTTGTAATGAAAGCAATAACGTAGATGACAAATCGCTATCGATCATAAAAATGGTATGGCCAGAGCAAAGACTTTAATGGATCATAAATATTGGAAGTAGTGCTTTCTTACAAATAATTATTAACTATAGACCCCAACCAAAAGCCTAATTTGCGTCTCTTGCTTGATTATATATGGAATAAAATGAAGAGTATGTTCTATTCACATCAGATTTGGTCGTTTCGATCATAATTTGCCTAAATGAAGACACATTGATATAATCTGTAAAAATCAAGGCAGTTATAAGCAAATATCATGTAAGTATGTATGTTGTAAAGTTGTTTTTCTAAAGTTGATATAACGAGGGTGATTGGTTGGACTTTATCTACCTACTTTAGCTTTATTTTTTTCTAAATCATTAAACTTTACCAATCATGCTTTACCTTTACTTTTCAAAGTTAAAGCTTACATCAAATTTCTATTAATTTTTACCAATCACGATTTAGCTTTATTTTTAAACCTACAGCAAAAAAAATAAAACAAATATTTTTCTTATGTATTTTAGTTAAAAAACCTACATCTTTCATTTATAAGCTGTAGAAATTGTAGAATAAAAAAAATATCTATAATATCAAATAAATAAGATAATCATAAAAAAAAACATCTATAAATATTTTACTCTAAATTTGGGTGCTTTTAAATTATTGAAATATTTTAAATAATATAAATATTATTTACATATCACATTTTAAATAACAGTAAACTTTGATAATTTTAAAAATATTAATATAAATTATTTTAAGTGATAAAAATAATTATTATTTTATATATACATCACATATTTCACATATTTTATTTTAAAATATCTGCAATTTAAAATATCTGCAGTCTATAGCTTACAGCCCTTCTATAGCTTACAGCCCTTGATGGAGGCATGTACCATTGCACTCACCATCTTGGCTAAGACCGAATTAATCGATGGCATGATTCATTTTGTGTTCATCGTCTTTATCAATGCTCTTGGATCTCTCCTTCTCCTCCCTTTGCTATCCAATCTAGGAACATGAATTTGGTAGTTCATATATCATCTTTTAGCATCAGATGAAGCTTAAACCTGCAAGTCGTAATTAGTCATATATAGTTTTGAAATTCTGTCAGATGAACCTTTTTTGTAATAACACCTTTTTTGTAATAACATACCTTGGTGAAAATCGTGTGAATGTTTGATACGTAGATGGTTAGTATTTGTAGGTTAAACGCACGTATATTAAATAAGAGATCTTATATTTATTCTCATTAATCGATGGAAAAAAAAATCTAACTTAGGATATGCATATAAGATCTTGATATATTAGATTGCTTTTTCAGTGGGATACAAAATTTAATAGTTACGAATATTCTGAATTTGGAATAAGTTTAGAATATCCTATTGAATTAAAACATACTCGTCAAGTTGAAAAATATTGAAAATATACTCTCTAGTTTCTATATTTATAAAATTCAATTAAATAGTGCTACATTCTGGTGGCTTCAAGATAAGTGTATGGTCAAGTTTTATCCTGTTTTACTTTAATTTAAAATAAAAAATATTAACTCAGTGGCAGGGGTTAGTAAATAAAATGAAAAACTAAGAGGAAATTCAAAAGTATACTTCAGTTTTAATAGATTAGATTAGATTTGAACTCTAATAACACTTTGCACATGCTTAGTAGAATTTAAACCTACTTGTAGTAATTGCTTGCATATTTCTTACAAAGGCCAAATGATACAACGTAACGGTCACTACTTAAATCTTCATGGGCCAGTTCATACAAAAAGTGAATGTTCAGACATTGTTACAACTTAAAAGCCTAGCCAATTAATCGAGGAGAAGATGACCAAGTCACCAGTTCTACAGTCTCTGTTGGCTTCTAGCTAGAGACGATGTAAGTCATAATGCAGAAGTCAACAACTTTAAAGCAAAAGAGCAAGAGTGTGTATATCTCTTGAAGATATGCAAGAAGAGTTCAAGTAATTAAGTTCACTCCTGGTTCAGCAAGCTCAGTTTGTTCTGCTCTTCTCCATTGTCAATGAGCAGCGTTCTCGAAACCTGCGCTCACTCCGGATCGGATGGTATAACAGTATGATGTACGCAGCCTAAATTTTCACAGTAGTCCATGTATAGAGATTGCTATGAAGTCAATGACGACATTTATGCCATTAATCCACTGACAAACTTTCCTAACATATGATATATATCCTAACATATGATATATATATATGTTATCATGGAAAACAACACTAGTTGTTTGTACTATCTCAGAAGAACTAAATTAGCCATGTGGTGTATATGCTATTTCTTTTATCATGATACCAAAATCTTTTATTGGAAACAATTTACAGGCACTCTTGAATTCGTGAAGGGTCTTAGATCCGATAAAGCCATACATACATTTGGAAAATATGCAACACACGCTGATCAACTGAACAAAGAGTACACTAGAGACAGATTGAAGAAACATTATCTCAACAAAGAGACGATTCAATAGTAAATCTTTTAACAAAAGGAATAAAACGAAACATGATCTTAATAACTTATATAAAGCAATAACGATAATCTCGTTTCAAAACATTAAACAAATAAAATGAAAGGGAAGAGAATTACAAGAAATTTCAAAATAATCGATTTGGATCCGTGTTTCATATGGACCCGGTCTTTGTACACTTTTTACATGATTGGCTCTTTCGTGATGCTTCAAAATCTGTCCAAAGATCTTCACTGGGTCTACTATACTATATGATCTGTTCATATAATGGTACCACATTGTATGGATTCCGATTTACGTTCCTCACCCACACAGAAACATGAGTTGATTATGTGCACACGACAAACGTAATAATAAGTAATTATTCGTCCAACTTCCAGAACAAAAATTCTTAAGTCGTCCCTTTATTTACGTACCTGCTGGATGTAACATTATAAAATTTGTATTGGGCATCATTAATACATTTTATTCGTATACTATTGTTGCTCCTTATTTCTAATATAAGATTCCTAACATAACTTTCGGGCTAGAGTACCTTTTTCTCATTCATATCGAAATAAATCAATTTTTCATATTTTTGGATCGATTGTATCTACCTGTATGGACCTAGCAAGTTAACTCTTATAGCATATTAAAAATCATAAACTTCCAACTGAAAACGTTTTTTTTTTTTTTTGAAAAGGCCAACTGAAAAAAACGCATTGATAGATAATAGGTGAAATGATATTATCTCTTTGACGTTAGTGGTCTCGCTCCTCACAAATACGGATTCAGACATGAAAGGGGCGTGAGTTGTCGAGAATAAAATATATATATATATATCCAAATTCCCATGAGTCCTTAGATAAGAACACCTCTAACAATGGGTACGAAGAGAGGTTCTAAGTACTTAAGAAAAATAAAAAAATAAAAAAATAAAAAAATTAAGAGAGATAAAAACAAAAAAAAATTAAACTTAGAGGTTTTTAAAACCTACTAGTAACCTTAAAATACACATGTCATCATGTAAGAGAAAATTAGTGTTTTTATTGACTTAAAAAAATAAAATATAATTGATTTAACTATAATACTAATATTTTTTTTCTTTTAGAAACTTATATGGTTTTTTATTGTTGGAGTTGCTCTAATAATTTTCTTAATAACACAACTTGAAAACTAAAGAGTAATTTGTGGAGAAGAAGATTATGTAATATGAAATAATAATGACTTAGATTTGTTTTGTTGTTAAATGGGATGTTCTTTTTTTTCTTTTCCAAATATATATGTGGGCTCTAGTCTCAACCCCGTTTCCTTTAGGTCACATGTATGTGTGTATGTGTATGCATTTACATAATCAGTGAGAGAGAAAGAAGATAATGAATGTATGTAAAGAAGAAGATTAAAACAATCAAAGACGATACAATGCCTTCTCCAGGTAAGGTGGTAGGTCAATGAAACAATTAACAAAAGAAAAATAAACTTTTTCAGGAAAATAAGATTAAGTAAAAGGGGTAAAAAATAAACTTTTAGGCCTCGAAAAAGAGAGCTGAAACAAAAGTTGATTTCAGACAGCAAAAACCTTTGTTTCTCCCTCTTAACTCATCTATCTTTCTTCTATTAGATAAAGCTGAGACAGCACTATCCACCAAATAAAAGATGAAAAAGAGAAACAATCTCAAATCTCTTCACATGAAAAAACAAAAGATTCTTTGATTTTCTTTTCTTTTTCAGTAGTCACAAAGTAATCGGTACGCTTCTGCTAATACCACCATCGTTAAGAGAAAATAAAAGGAGATTATTATAAACCTCAACCGATGATAGATTACGAGAAAAACAACAACCATCAGAACTTTCCCTCTTCATCTTCCCCCGATCTTCTTCTTGCCATCAATGGAGCAGCCGTGATTAATAAGAGGAAACGGAGACCAGCAGGGACACCAGGTTTTTTTAAAAATAATTCAAATTAATTTTCTTGAAAATATGTATTGTCTACTATTAGGTTTTCATTAATTCTGGTATAGTTTTTCTTTTTGAGATTTGGATTTCGATAACTTTCCAAAACTTTTCTTTATATTCCATATGATTTATAGATAGGATAATATTGTGGGTTGGCTTTCTTGATACTTTTGTGTATCAATATAATCATTTATAGTCCTGTTTATCGGTGCCAACAGATCCAGATGCTGATGTTGTATCTTTATCCCCAAGAACCCTGCTAGAGTCAGATCGGTACGTGTGTGAGATCTGCAACCAAGGCTTTCAGAGGGATCAGAACCTCCAGATGCATAGAAGAAGGCATAAAGTACCATGGAAGCTTCTGAAGAGAGAGAAGAAAGATGAGGAGGTGAGAAAGAGAGTCTACGTGTGTCCTGAGCCAACTTGTCTGCACCACGACCCATGCCACGCCCTCGGAGATCTGGTCGGAATCAAAAAGCACTTCCGCAGGAAACACAGCGTCCTCAAGCAATGGGTTTGCGAGAGATGCTCAAAAGGCTACGCTGTTCAATCTGACTACAAAGCCCATCTCAAAACCTGCGGTTCACGCGGTCATTCATGCGACTGCGGCCGCGTTTTCTCCAGGTTCATCATTTCTTATTGTACTCTCATCTAAAAAAAATAAGTTCTGCGGAAAACCCTAATTAATGTGCTGATGATTGAATTTTTTGGTTTTTCAAAGTTTTTTTCTTGATAATTAATTTATACAAATTTTTAGTGTTTAGAAAAAGTATATAATAGGAAATTTTGGAATCCTTGAACTAAACCAAAGAATGTTTTCTAGAATGGTGTGTAATGTTGGTATATCTATTATCTATAATGCATAAAGATTTGTTATTTCTCTTTTTAATGTGGATATATTCTTGACATAACCTACCAATAGAAGGTCAGTCTGTGACTGTTGTCAGATATGATTATTTTAAATAATTGAATTAACCACATAGTGGTATGTTTTAGTATGTCATTTCATCACATTGACCACATTACAGATTTTTTTTTTTTTTCACATTACAGATTTCCTTTACCCACACTTTGTTGCATTAATTTATTACACAAACTAAAAAGTCTTATAACCACATTATCCCTTTCCAGAGATACCTAAGTCCACTCAGTTTTGTTTTATATATATTACTGTCTTTGATTACGTACGTACTCCACCAAGCATATTTTTCCCTAATGTTTTAAACCCTATTTCCATCCACTATTATCATTCAAGTTTAGACATATATATATGTACACCCTAATTTTCAGTTTGTTTTGGTTATCAACTAAACAAATATGTGTGCAATAGTAACTCTTTCTTTCCTGATTATTCTCCTGGTTTTTTTTCAGGGTTGAAAGTTTCATAGAGCACCAAGATACTTGCACCATCCGGGGACCTCAGCCCACCAACCACCGTCCTCTACATCAGAACACAGAGGGCCATGCAACTCCATCAAGAACCTTTTTAACCCCACGCATTAACCCTTTTTTGCTTGGAGTTCCTTTCTTAAGGCCACCACAAGCGTCGCATCAACAGTCTCTAGCTTTCGCTTCATCAGCTCCTTTCGAGAACCTCCAGCTTCAACTATCCATAGGAAGGACGAAAACACAAGTGAAAAGAAACGAAAAGGGTGAGTCAAGTTTAACAATGGAGAGAGCAATTGAGGAAGCGAGGAGGGCGGAGAAAATGAGACAAGAAGCGAGGAGGCAGATAGAGATGGCACAAGTGGATTTTGAGAAGGCGAAGAATATAAGGAAAGAAGCGAAGGCCGAGCTGGAGAAGGCTCATGTTGTTAGAGAAGAAGCAATAAAGAGGATTAATGCAACAATGTTGGAGATCACTTGCCATTCTTGCAAGGATCTGTTTCAGCTCCCCGTTATGGCTGATGAGAGTACGTCGTCTCTTGTTACGTGTTATGTTTCCTCGGCGACAACGGAAGGGGAAGCCGAGTGATTCAATACTTCTTCATACTCACACAAGGGCAAAAGACAACATTAATAGTTTTTAATGAAATGATGGTATTAGTGGTTACCATGTTGTGGATCAATTTTTTACTCTATGCATCGTTTGTATCCACTGAAAAATTACACTGTAGATTCCGAGAATTGTTTGGAACATCGGTTAAAAAATTTCCGGTTATATAAATTTCATTGTATTGAATATTTGTTCCTTGTTTTATATATTTGGTTTTGGCTACGTTGATATTAATAAATGTCTCTAACAAAAAGATGGTCGTAATGGTGTGGTGTTTGTTGATTGGTTGGTGTAAGTTGTAACTTTTCTTTATGGAAGCTATCGTAGGAGTAATAATGTTTTAGAAAATGCTATTATTCACTTTATAAACTAAGGGACCATTCTAGAGAACAAAAAATGAATGGAGCATTGATTGAGGGAAGCACAGTAGTAATTTGCATTAAACTGGAAAGAAAAATTTGATGGAGTTCAAAGTTTTGTGCATTATCTGGTGGAAATGATTGATGTACACCTAATAAAATATGATTACGAGTCGCCTCTTTTCTCTTTCACATCTTTACATTCTCGTAGTTGTAGCTTAGTCTCAATCTGACTTAACAAGAAATCATTTTCACTCACATAAAGACCGAATCTTATAAGATGCCATTTGATAAAAGGATATGTTTTAAACTTTTCATCAACAAAAATATATTTTCTTTTACACTAGCTATAAGAGGCAAATCTATTTAGAAAATTCAAAAATTCATGTATTAAGAAACGTGGAGCAGACCTGTCCGTCGAGAAAAAAACTTAGGAACTAAAGATCCTTTAGTTTATAAAGAGGATAAACCATTGGGGTAAAATGTATTTGGTTTTACGGAAAAATAATTTATATGATTTTACGTCAATTGGCCATGGGGTACAAAAATTGTTAGCTTTCATAGAAAGTCAAATTTATTTATTTTAAAAATGTTATTGTTTCAAACATCTCAGTTTACAATACTAAATATTTATGGTCACGGATATAGAACCATGTTTTGGACCCTTACTTAACTTTTCAGAGAGAAGGATTCTTCGTGGACTACAACTCTCTCCTTGAAGACTAGTGTAGACATTTTCATTAAGTTTGAGATACCCTATATTAACTTTAACAAAAAAAACTATGTACATATATGTATGTTATCTAAGCGAACTGAAAAAGGCATTCTATTATCACCATCATATTTTGATATGTTCAAAATCCTTAGCTTTTAAATGGTTTTTTTTACTCAACTTTGTAAAAATTTATTGTAACAAACGCTCTCATTTGGCTAAACTAACTAATACAAAAGGAAACCATGTGCTATAAATGGGAAGAACAACATTAAAAGATGCTCATCCATCACGAAAAAGCCAAAATCAGTGTCAACGAGAGATGGAGAGGAGAGTAAATGCAGTGTTTCAGAGCAGAAGTTGTTGTCGTTTGCCTTTTAGAAGAAAATAAACGACATGGATTTCAGTGCCCAAAAAGATTGAAAATGGTGGTTATGAGAGTCAGTCAGGCTTCAGTCTTTCTCACCTGATTTTTCCCTCACTTTCATGATTTCATTTCTGCTCTCACTTTTTCACTTTTCTTGCTCCTCCTTTAATGCCCCACACACCCTCATCTGACATCTCATGTCACTTCTTCATCTCCACAAATTTACAATTTTTGTATGTTTGTATTATTGTCTACAAAATATAAAAAGCAAAATTTTAAGGATATATTGAGTAGAACCTGCCTCGGACGGATCTGGATATCCGGAAAATTCAGGGTACCCGGATCCGGATCCGGGAATTTAATATTCGGATCCGGATTCGTGGTTTCCGGATATCTAAAATCTGGATATCCGTCTTGATATTCTATTACTCGCGGATATCTGGATCCGGATCCGTAAAAATAATTAAAATTTTTTTTTTTTAAATACTAATTTTTTAATATAATACATAAATTAAATATTTATACAAGATTTATAGATATATATATATATATGTCTATAATATTATAAAACTAAAATATAATATTATAAAACTAAAATATAATATTATAAGATTAATTTATGTATAAATATTAATATATCAAATATTAATATTAATGAAATTTAAAAATTTAATGTGTTTTAAAAATACGGATCCGGATCCGAATATCCGGACCTAAAAATTAAGGTATCCGGATTCGGTTTGGACAGATCCAAGATTTTACTATTCGGATTCGGATCTGGGCACCCCGAATATCCTATTTTCAGAGCGGATCCGGAGCGGATCTCGGATCGAATCCGGATCTCGGATAAAAAGTCTCAGGCCTAGTAGAACCTCTATAAATTAATACTCGATAATTTAATAGTTTTTATAAATTAATAAATTTTGCCGGTCCTAACATGGGCCGGTTTAAAATTTGACACAAATCGATAAAATAATAAGATAATAATATTTTTAGAAAAGTCTTATGTAAATATATACTCATTAGAATTATAAATTAATAATTTATATGTATACATATTTTATATAAGTAAGAACCTATTATTATATTGTTTGTTTATATTCACAATGAAATTATCTTTATATTTTCTTAACATTTAATATATTCATGATGATATTTAGTAATTAATCTAAAACCACATTTAATTTTTATGCAATATACATTATATATACCAAACACTAAAATAAAATTAATATAAATGTCAAAAAAAAAATTTTAAAAAAATTAATGTATATATACTAAAATCAAATATTTTTCTTATCTTAAAATAAATATATCTTAAAATAAAAAATCTGAATTAGAAAACTTTTATAAATTAATATCTCTATAAATTAATAAAATTTCAAAGAGTTATTAATTTATAAAGATTTTACTGTATATAGAACTTAATATTAAAGAATAAATTCTACATTTGTTATTGGGCAGGCAAGTCCTTAAACCGTAATAGAAGGCCCAAATATTTGATATATCAATCCACCAAGATAACATACATCAAAATGCCAAACTTTGGAAATTTTGTAAACCTTGCATTTTTGTCAGATTCAATAATGTAACTGAATAACAGGAAAATAAGATTTAAAATAGTAAGCTTGATATTGTATTACAGTCGAGAATACTAGAATAGGGAAGTCACGATGATAATTTGGTATTCTACAAACATCAAAGAAACAAAACTTTGAGATAAAACATCCAAGTGCAAACCAAGAACCAAACAGAACAAGCAATAATACGATATTAAGAAACTTAAAAAGAGTTGATCATCAAAATCTTGGCTTTTTTCAAGAGGTTTCAACGTCTGAGAGATCCAAGCCTTCTCGGTAAAGCTCAAAGTCACTAGGGCTCCATCTGCAGACTAGGTTGAGTTTGAAAGTAGCCAACTTGATTCCCAACAGACGCTGCAAGTAATATAAACAAGAGTGATCAATCTCCTAATATTCAGAACACAAACAAGATGAAGAAAGGCTTTTGGAATAGAGATTCTTATTTACCAAAATGCGAGAAGATTCTGGTGAAAGAGGTTTTCCTTCTTCACAAACTACAAAGTCGGAGAGTAACTCCACCGTACCTACATAATGAATCAGCAAAAGAAAGTAACATTTTAGTAATGAAGATTACACTCAAACTAGTAGTGTATTGAGTGAGAGATGGAAACTGAAAATGATGAGACAACAAACCTTTGTTAAGACGAACAGGCATACCCTGCTTCCTAAGAAACGGTTCCATCTCATGTGTGAACTGTTCTAGAGGTCCTTCCTTCAGCTCAACCTGATCAATCCAATGGCGCCGAAACAGAGTTGTTCAATAATCAGCAAGAGATGCAGAGATGGCACAACTATACATAGAGATGTGACAAGTTCTAATCAACCACAAACCGTTTCCACTGCAGTGCTTCCGGTTCTTGAAAAGTCTGAATCCTCATAAGCGTTAAATAAGCTGCGAATGAAGAAGGCTTTGTCAACAGTTGCAACAAAGAGACATGGATTCAAGAGAAAGATAGATACCTTTCGACCTCTTCCTTTGGCATATCAGTAACAAGAAGTCCAGCATCACCACGAAGCATCTGAAACAACATTCCACAAACATAAGTAGCTGACAATAAAAAGGCCAAGTAAGAGAAGCAGAGTACACAACCTTGGAGACTTTGAAGATACCAGGATGCATTTCATCGGAAGCAGAACGACCTAGAGCAACCTGCATCACTTTGTTCGAACCGAGGAAGAACCTAAACCCAATAAAAAAAAAAAAAAAAAAAAACCAAAACTATAAATCAAAGACTAAAAGACAAAACAATATCTTCTTATGTCTTTGACCAAAAGAAACTGAACCTTCCGTTGTGTCTAAACTGCTGTCGGAACTCCTTGAACTTGATGTTTCTCATGTTCTCAAAAGAGAAAACATAGACAGATGAATACTTCTCAACAGCCTCTCTGATTCCATTGACAATAGTCTCCTTGTGCTCTCTTCCTTTCTTCTTTGTCTTCGACAAAGTAACTGCAAGCAATACACAGCAAAGCATTCACCAATTGATGCAAAGATTTAATTTTTATTCAAAAGGGTAACTCTAAATATCTAAACCCTTGACGGCGGCTATAAAGCTTAGAGCTTTTCAGCTCGTTTAACGAAGATTCAATAGTTTCAGACATGTGAGAGTGAAGGAAGAAGGAGTTCTGACCTGGTCTGTCTCTCTTTGATTTAGGCATGTCTTCTAGGGTTTCTGATGGATGAAGTGACAAAAAAGTGAGAGCAACCAAAGGTAACGGCTTTGGCTAGTGGCTCCTTAACCCTAACTTCCCCTTCTCTGCTTTTAGTCGGTTTTGTAATTCGGATCCCTAATTTAACCCGACTTGGATCCGACTAAGTTGAATCGATTAGGCCCAGTTTCAGATATATGGGCCTTTTGTGTTGTCGTTCGAGGGGTGGACATTGGCTTTTGGATCTCAAATATCCGTCCAATACTCAGGGTATGATTGGTAAGTGTTGTGGCTTTTATTTTTTGCTTTAAAATAATAGCTGTAGATTTTATTGCTGTAGCTGTAGATTAATTATTTCCAGAGAACTAAATATAAAGCTCTAGAAAAACTGATTTCCAAAGCTATTTGTTTCCTATTTTAGTTTTTATTGTTGTACCTTTAATTTTTTTCTTAGAGCATGATTGATAAACTAAAATAGATGTAGAAAAAAAATGAGCTGTAAAAAGCACTCACAGCACTTACCAATCACACCCTTAGTCTTGATCCCTTTTATTATCTTTGGAGCATTTTTATTAATTAACATCACTCTCATGTGTGATTAACATAACTAGAGGTTTTTCCCAGGTTACGCCCGAGTTTATTCAAATAATGTTGTATTTAATATCTATATTATAATATATTACTTCTATGTAATAAAAATATAAATAGTAAATTGACTTAGAAATGAGTAAAACTTACAATTTTTTTTTCTATTTTTAATATATTTGGGATGGTGAGCAAATGTGAAATGAATAAAGAATTTGTGAAACCTTAGTTATTATCCAAAATATCTTCTGTTACATATTTAGGTTATTAAAAATATATATTATTAATCCCCATATCACATATTTCTTTGTCATATGTATTATTTATACCATATTGATGTTTTTATTTATATTTTATTTAATATCCTATAATATATTTTCTTACGATTATAACATATTTCTTACAATGATAATAAGTAAAGCTAATTTAAATACTCATTGCTTTAAATAAAATTACGTTAAAAATGTTGTATGTGTCAAATACACTGAAAATTCTATGAAATTATTATTATTACCATATTTTTTGTCAGCAATTAATATTACTATATTATTTGTTTACTTATAAACAAAAAATATCTTACAAT
>NC_027750.1:50524311-50535555 GCF_000695525.1 Brassica oleracea var. oleracea | reverse complement strand
TTTCCTCAAATTTCCTTAATCAAAAACAAATCTTAATTGTCTTTTCTTAAAAAGATGGAGCTCTATTAACAACTTCCAGAGAAAGCAAAACTGGTCTTACAAAGACGGTTAATCTTGTAGCTGTCTTTAGAGAGGAGGCTAAAGATCATCAACTGATTTTTGTTTTTATCTTGTGTGGTTCAGTGGTTCTTTCATCCGACTTCTCTTTGTTAGAGTCTAGGTCTTTCTTTTGTTAGCTTTTTGCGATTGTTTAAATTCCTAAAATAAAGATTGCACATTTAGATCAAAAATGTAATTCCGGTGAAAGGCCAAGTAATGGAAAGAGTACAAAGAAATCTGCAATAAACTAACATGGTGGAATTGAGACAAAACAGAAGTACATGTTATGCATATTACAATTTCAAACTGTATCAAAATTCACAAGTAATTTGTCAACATGATTTACTCACTGAGCTAGTTTGTGTCTCTTTGTCCCCTTTAGCGCACCCAAAGCCTTGGCTACCATTTTCAATGCCTTCTTTAGCTTCTTTACCGTCTTCCTCTATTTCTGGCAGGTCCTCCAAACATTGCATCATGGACTTCTTTATGAGCGATCTATACTTTGTCTTCTCCAACAGATTCATCATCACACTCTTCAGGAAGCTCAGTACCTTCCACATTCCCTGTCACCGGCTCACAAACCCCAGTTTTCTTGCACCATTTTTTGATGTAATTGTGGTAGACTTTGGGGACATGAGCTGCCTCTTCAAAGCTGTCATTTCATCTTCTGGCTAACCTCCTTTATTCAGCTAGTATTCTGGGCCCTCCACATCAACCATCGCGTCTTTTTGCATCATTTTCTCTAGAAGAATGAAATGAATCTGTAGCGAAAATATCAATTATGGCCACGTCAGCCAGCTTCCAACTGTCAAAAGTACAACAAATTGGTTCTCAATATTGACCAAAAAAAAGTTGCTTGTTAGCTGAAAACAATGGAAACCATCACAAAACACCTGATTGTAAGAGATTAGAGAGCAAACCTGACTGTAATATGCGGAGACGCTTCTCTTGATCCGAAGCATTTCTCTATTTGTCTTCTTTCTGTGCTACGCGCAGATTGTGTATTCTCAATTTTGTTCATTTACCTATTTCTTATATTTTTATTGAATTTTTTTGCATTCACATTTTTCTAAGCTCTAAAATTGATTTTGTATTTCAAACAATTGTTTCTGTTTTTTTTAAATAGTCGTTTCCGTTTCACCTTTTCAACTAAATATTTTTATAAATTTGCGATTTAGTTTTAAAATTTATGAGATTGTATTTTTTAAGATAAAGCTTATGTTATTGCAACACATATTTTCATTATATGAAATAAAAATGTAATGCGATTAACACAATAAAGATGAAGGTAGTTTGAGGGTTTTTTGTAAACTTATTATATCACTTGTGTATACAGCTTAAATCATATTAGTTCATAATTTCACCATCAGTAAATGCGTGAGGAAGAAATCTCTAATAACGAACTTCCAATTATTGTTCTAGGTTAACGTCCACTTTGAAATCGAATGTTATATACCAATTTTATATGTGACTACTTTTACTAATACGTATAATGGTTTTCTACTGAACTGAAAAAAAAAATAGTAGTTTATAACACTTGAAAGAGAAAAAATGTAGTAGTTTATAACAACAGCATGGATTTAAATATGAAAATACATTATTATTATATAGTGGTGTCTTATATTTTAAGTTTAAAGTAATTATTTGTTTTTAGTGATTTTTATCATTGTTTAAACGTTTTTCACAGATTTTTTTCATGTCTAATTATTATAGTTAATTTTGGTCTAATATAATTTGCATGATGGTTTAACAAATAAGCTTTTTCAACTTTGAAGCAACCATTTGCTAAGTCACTGTAAGAAAAAGTAGTGTACAAATCAATATATCACTGAAAACTAATCTAAACCTGGAAGGAAGTAAAAATAGAAAAACGCCAATGAAAATTCTGGAGACATGTTATTCTTATTGATCAGTAGCCTGAACCACATAAAAACTCAAAAATGAAACATTGCCTATTTAAGATTGATGAAAGAGAGCAAATGAATAATGTTGTCATGCCTTTAAACTGGGAGTAGGTCATTTTTTTATTTTTCATTCTTAAATGCGTAGAGAGAAATAAAATGCAATTCAGAATAAATATGTCTAGGGAAGCAAGACCTCTCTCAACGTTTCTGGAATCCAATAACAAATTTAAGAATATGTTGGGAAGCAATGAAGGGATTAAGGAAGCGAAACGTTTCCTAACATTTCATGATGTTTTACGCAGAAACTCATTGTACTTTATTTGAAAATAAAACTTATCCACTTGAAGCTTCTCATAATCAGGGACTGAAGAACCTCCGAGCATTTTCTGAATGAATCTGAAGGAAAACCAAAGGAGGATCTTAACCAAAATTCTCGAGACGTGAAATTTTCAACAACTAAAACCAAATGATCATATAGTAGCAGGGCAAGATTTTACAGAAACCTTTAAGAACAGTACTCTTATTTCAAGACCTAAGCAAAATTCTCAAGTACTTTCTAAAGAACATGATTAAATTATATCCGTTGACCTAATTCATATTAGGATTTGGTTCAGGGAATGTATCACTTGGTTCAGAAAAACTGGATTTGAAGATTATTTCAGTACATTATAGTATTCTCTTTATTATGGTTATAAACAAAATTCTTTTCCAAAACTTAAAAAGCAGAGGAGGCTTGTCATAAAGCTCATACAAAGCAACAATAACTACATTGAAGACCACCACTGTGTTGGCATAAACCAAGTTATTATTCAGAACAGATCGTGTTTATAAAAACATAACTGTCGCAAAAGGTTAAGTAATGGTGGAATACAGAAAAAGAAACTACACCTTTGGTGAGAGTATCAAGAACCCCACTCCACTGGTCTCGATACTTCGTGAAAACTTCTTTCTTGGCTTCCTTCTCTGACTCAAACATACCAAAATTCAGCATCTAATGAAACAGTAATGGGCATCACCAGATCCTGTGAAGAAACGAAGATGGAAATAGAATAGGTTACACATATTATTCTTTCTTTATTTCATTCAGGCAGGATGGAAAGTAATATATATATACCAAACAAAATTTGATCCTTGATTTAATCTCTTATCTTGATGCATGGGAAGCTTCGGCCTATTTAGAGACTTGAAGGGTTAAAGAAAACAAAGCATTCTCTAATCACTCATTCCATCAACGTAGCTACCGAATACAAATGATCATAGATATCAGAAACAAAGACCTACCCAAGTGACGGCTTTGATTCTTCGTTTCAGCTAACAACGACAGACCAACTAAATAAATTTGGCTTTCAAGTGGATTCCTCCCCTGAATAATTTAATTTAAGATCATGAGCTCCTATGAAGTTGATAAACAGTGTTAAAACTCTAAATAAATAAAAATGGTCCATGATATACAGACTCATAAAAATGGTTTTCATCAAATAACAAAGTTATATAAGAGAGAAGAGTTGTGAAGAGAAAGAGAATAAACATACTGTATATTCCAGAATGGAATTATGCCAAACCAACAGAGGTAGTTGTTCACATGCGTTATATCATAGACATTGAGATGAACCTGTGTAATGGCATCTCCCCTCTTCTCTTCACTCCCTCAATTGAGCCTGAGCTCAAAGTAGGCAACCACATTTTTACTCACAATTGTAACTTGTAGTATCTCAATTAACAGTCATGGTCGATTCATCCATTTCTTCCTACGACTCTCCAAGACCCAAAAAAAAAACAATTTTGAATTTCATCAAATTAGATAGAATATGTATTATCTCATTCGAGACAGAATCAAACTCGGATCTCGAAGTTCCTTACTCTAAGAACACTACATATCAGTGGGTCTGCTTCAGTTCTAAAGTCAGAAGTTGACAGCAGGAATCCAAAACTTTTTAACATATTTTTAGGTCTTTAAAGGAATACAAATACCTTAACGCAAAAACACACTTACTCTTCCACCGAGAATCCACGAGCTCAAAACTTACAACACGTAGGAAGTTGTCGAATTTGTAAACTGATCCTCACTTCATTTTAGGCAAATATTTTTGAATACGTCCTGGCGAAATGAATCTTTGAATAACAGTTCCCTGCGAAGAATAACATAAACAAAACCAAAATAAGTAAGTGAGGAACGGTTTGAAGTAAATAAGTGGGAACTAAAGAACTACGTTTTGGAGATTTCATGTACCTGTTCGTCGATGAGCTAAATAAGTGGGAACTAACAATGTTTTATATGCAAACGAAAAAGTGATAAGCGATGAAGTAGATAGAGATAAAGCAAGAAAACAAACACCTCAGTGGTGTCCAAAGTTCTAAATACGTTTATTTTCATCCATTTTTTTTAAAACAAAGCAAACAGATCATTGGTGGTAGTAATCTTAAACTCGTTTATATTCATCAAATCTCTAAACAGATAGATTACGAAGATTTCATGTAAGTGGGAACTAACAATGTTTTTTATTAAATAAGTGGGAACTAAAAACCAAAATTTTTTAGAAGATTGAAGATTGGAATTAAGTTAAATAAGTTGGAACTAAAGGTAAAAAAATTGAAGATTTCATATAACCTTTTCGTCGATGAGGAGCATCTTCAGGCCAATAAGCGTCGGGGTTCCAAGCGTCGATAAGCTTTTATAAGCAAAAGAGGCAAAAAAAAATTTACATTTCCATTCCTTTTTTTAACATTTTTGCAATTGTTAGTTGGTTTTTGTTGAAAAGATCAATGGAGTATTTGGATTTTAGGTATCTTATCATTGTTATTATTGTACATTGTTCAGGAACTTGAAGAAGAGGCAAGTGGGCCACCAGATCTTCCTGCCTTGCAAACGAGGATAAAAGAGAGTGAGCAACTTTTTCAAATTTTAAGATTCTTCCTAAGGAATCAGCCTTTGTTCGTTGCTTGATGTTACTTAATATGTGTTTGTAGAAGACGAAGAAAAGAGGGAGCTGATACGAAAGCAATCGCTATGGTTTCAAGCGGAGAAGACGAAGTGGTAGGAGGTAGATCCTCGTGACTTCCGTCGTCGGGTTCCTTTCATTTTTTTAGATTTCGGCGTATGAAAAAAATAAAGCCCATACGTAAACCCACTCTAAATAATAGATTAACTTGAAGCCCAGACGTAAGCCCAGAAGCCCGTCTGACGTGTCGAAATGAAATGTTGTGATTGGAGAAATATTTTTTAGTGACGTGGATAGCTTAATATCAAAGGATATCTGGCTTTTAGTATTGTGATTATCATTAAGTATCATCATGAGAGTTTTCTTTACACATTTTTTTTCTTTAAAAAGCATCCATTGCCTAGATAAATTATATGTAATGCCATTGGACATTATAACATATATTTTGCACATTAAACTTTCGAGAAAAGTTTGTTACATTATAACGAATGGTGTTATTCAGATATTTGAATTTGTTTGAAACCTAATAAACAGCTAAAATACTCAGTTCATATTTATACTATCTATAAAAATATTTGAATCCGAAATGAGTTGAACCAAAACAAATCTGACGTAAAATTAACAAAAATCCGAATCTAAAATATAATTATCCAAACACAACCTCAACATATTTAAGGCCGAACTCGAAAACCAGAAAAAAAATCCACTGAACGCCCTGACCTATCTAAAATCCAAATATTTGGAAGTTAAGTTACATATCCAGATTCATGAAACACAAATACTAGTATTTACTCAAAGATACAGAAGTGCAGAAACATAACTTAAGCAAAAACGCATGTAGTATAAAAGATCTTTTTATTAATTGACAAAGCCAAACGTTTTCATAACACAAGAGAACATCAAATTTACAGACAACAAACAGTAAAGAAAGGTTTGAGTAAAACATCATCTATGAAGACAATGGTCTTCAAGGCCTTCCTACTAAATTCAGAAGGATACAGAAGTAAACTATAAACAACATAAATTGCTATCCAGAATTGTACATCAGAATACATTCCCTTTTATTTTTTTATCGAAAATTAAAACAAAGAAAGCAAATGGATATTAAGATTTTGTACCTTCTACACAAACCCAACATAGATTTTCCTTTTAAAGAGTATTTGTATCATCTAGAATGGTCTGAGTTCTGGTTAGCTTCTCTATCTCTACGTCTTCTACTAGCTGATCTTCCCAGGAGAACCCTTCTCTGGCTCCTCATCTGGTTTGCGAATGATCTAGCTCCATCCTCCTCGTCTTCAGAAGAGTCCACATCGCTCTGATTGATCGTTAAGTCATTTGATTCAGATGATTGACCATGGGATGTGTCAGATGCTAGATCTGATCCCCCAAAAGCCTGCAACAGAAGGAAAACGTTCACTAGGTTCCTACCAATCCCAGCACCGATCCTGCCTACTTCCTCCCTCTCCTCATCTGAATCTGAACCGTACGCACCTCTCTCTATCACGTAATCCCCAAACACGGTTGCGCCAGGCATCGTCGACCTGATCGTGCTGATGACATCGTTACGGTCCTGCTCAACCTCGAACCTTCTCCACTCCTGCTCCACATCGGGATCCACCTCACGCGGCTGGGCGCAAGGATGGTCTTTCTTCATGTGTTTCCTCAGCTCCTTAAAGGCTCCAGAAAAGGAGCAACCCTCCTGCATACAGCTCCTCTTCTTAAGATTCAGATCGTCTCTCGCGGGCTTCACAATAGTCCACCCTTTCACCTGTCCCCTACAAAGCGGACACTTCAGATTCTCAACCTCACGCTTACTATTGACCACTTGCTGATGGGATGGCGTTAGCTTAGCAGACGCCTTCTTGTACTGATCTAAGCAGTTGGAGTAACGGAAGCTGGTTCCGCACATGTAAGGACGGCAACCCTTGTCGTGAGACGAACAGAGGAGAAGCACAGCGTTGTGAGGACACTCCATACAGACGGAGCACACAGCATCCGCCCAATCATTCTCCTCCGTCACCTTGGGACATGTGTTTGCGAACACGCTCCTCCTTACAACTCGCTTAGATGAAGATGCGAACTTGTATGGCCTCGCTCTGATCCGTCGAGTAGAAACCCTGCGTCTAGCCCTTCTAGCCTTCACCATCTTCTTATGAAAAAGATTAACACCTGAAACAAGAACAAGCAAAAACCCTACACACTTAGCAAAAGAGAAGGCACATATGTATCGAAGAACAGACATTTAACAACTCTTACACACTAGATTCCAATTCAACGAAGCAGTTAAGTTTCTACCTTGTAGCGAAACAGATTGTTCTATCAATGTACAGAGTGTACAGAGAGAGAGAGAGAGAGAGAGAGAGAACAAGTCGAGTCTGATCAATAAAAATGAGGTGTAATAAAAAGAAGGGAAGATGTGCAAACACGTTACATGCCCAGAGGCTCAAAAAAAAAGCAACGTGCTTGACCGAACATTCACGCGACATGGCAGTGAATCAATTAATAAACAATTAAAGAACAAACCATCGTCATGTTCAATAATCCTTTATACTCACATGGAGGAGCAACACATCTCAGATCCACAACTATTAAAAAATAATACACAACTAATCCAAATCTTTTTTTTAAAAGAAATCCTGACATATTATATTTTCCAAGCTATTTAACAATCCGAAATGAATCTGAATCAAATCGTATGACCTAAAGTCATACATACTCCTAAACAGACAACTAAATCAACGGCGATCGTAAGTCCTACCGGATGAATGTAATCCACGCGGCTGGGATTAAGGAAGCGAAGGAAGTTTAGTGTTGCGAGACCGGCGACGTGAAATGACGCCGGGAAGCTGGGGAGAGAGAGAGAGAGAGAGAGAGAGAAGGAAAATTACGAGATTAGAAGAAGAAGAAGCATCTTCACGGCTCCAGATTAGAATATTTTCTCTCTTGACGTCACGTCTTGTGGAAGTTAGTGACCTCCTCTTCCACGCGCCTTTCGCGGGCGTTAGATTGACGCGCGTGTCCGTTTAAGGCTTTTAAGGGCCCGTTAAGGGTTTAGGCAATGACCATTGGGTATGGGCCATGAATTATGCTCCGTCAATCGAGAACTTCGGTGTACTCCATCAATCAACTAATGTTTTCCTGTATGGTATATCGTATATGTGATTGTGTGGAAGAGTGGAAAGCAGCTCCACAGGTAGAACTTGACTGAGTATCTTATAATTAAAATTAAAGAAAAAAAATCAATATAATAATAGAGCACTTTGCTCACTCTTGATGCGACAGGTCAACACTTTTTAAAGGGGCCAAACTTTGTTTCCCGTATAAAACTTAAGTCGTTCTGGCTATATCAACTAAAGTCTACTTGGCCCAGTGGTATAACCCGCTCATAGTAAAGCTTGAGAATACGGGTTCGAAGCCCCCTAACTCCCTTTTTTTGGGCCAGGTAAGGTTAGCTTCTAAACTACTTGCCGTTTCCTAACGCCTTACTTGCCGTTTTTATCACATCTTTAAACTGCCTCCCGTTTATAAACCATCCAGATCCTTCCGACGTCTCTTCCCTTTCCGGCATACTCAACCACGACCACAAAATCGAACTCTTCGACTCTTCTCACGATCTTTAATTTTGAAACGGTTTCGTCTTCAATGACCCCTGTGGATCCACCTATATATATGTTTGTAGATCGCATCTCTGATTTCCCCTTTTTCTCCACCTTATATTCCGATAAACACCATAGCCGCCGCAGAGATGTCTTCTTCAGCTGCTCAGATCGCTCACGCCGCCGTCGAGTACTCCACCTTCGCCTCTCTTCGACTTGGAAGGACGGTTCAGTCTGTTGTTGCTCGCCTAATCCGGTTCTGGGATTCACGCAACGTTAATAAGAACGTCGAGTTTATGGGGATTAGGTTGTTACTCCTCGAAGAAATGGTACGTGTTTTGTATAACGTACTTTATATAGATTTATCGGTGAAGTATTAAAGTTTGGTTTTTATTTTGTTACAGGATTCAGTTATTCACGCTTTTACCCCTGCGAATCGGGCAAGTCATTACCGACCATCGTTAAAAGCTGGTTGTATTGTCAGGTTGGAGCGTTTTGAAGTTGCACGGGTTGCCCACATGTACAAGGTGACGGAGCATCAGTTCTTGATCTGTTTCCTTCCATTTACACGCCTTGGTGAGGTCCACACAGACGCCCCTGTAATCAAGTCTGAAAGGTTCATGATGAGGCGTTATGACCAACTTCAGGTGCTAGCAAACACCAACCTAGAGCTCCCAGGTCTGTTTTCAGTCTTTTGTGTATATAGATTTCCACTCAACATTGTCTTGTTGTGAGTCTGTTGCTTAAATAATGTGTGAAAACTCGCCTCCCACCCAACTATGTTTAGTTTTCTTTGCTGTGTTTTGATTCTTTTGTTTGTTTGTGGTCAGATGTTCTATTTTTGAGACTTTTGTTTGTCTGTGGTCAGATGTTGTTGGTGAAATCCGATCTGTCCAGGGGTCTGATCTGAGCAACGATTCTTCCACCACCAGAGTTGTGGTTCGCTTCTTGATTGAGCCGTAAGCAACCTTTCACTTTCTCTAGCTTATGGGTTATGATCTCAGGCTGTTTTGTAATGCTTACTATAGGTTATCTGTTAAATAGCACTTGATTTGAAGCTACTGCGTTATGACTTATTAGTTAATTGTTAGAGTTTTTTTCCTGTGTAGTTTATAGTTACTTTTAGACACAACCTACTGTATTCTATATAGATTTGCTGTGAAAAAACTTTGGCGTTAATCATGGCTACAGAACACACCTTTATCGCTTATTAGTTACTCGCTGTCTGGTGCTTCTGTGATTTTTAAACTGATTATATTCTGCTTGCTACACAGGAATGTAACTGTGTACCTAACTTTGTGGGATGAGGCTGCATCGACCTTCAGGGGCCTCTTGAAATCAGGGGATAAATCCAAGGCTGTAATGTTGGTAACCACGGTTAATCCAAAACTCTTTGGAGGTTAGGACCCTCCGCTTTCTGATTCATCCTAAATCCTCTTATATACAGTTTTAGTTGACATGTAATTTAAATTGGCCAGGTAATCTGTATCTAATCTCCACGCAAGGAACAAGGTTCTTTTTTGACCCCAAACTCCCAGAAATAACAGAGTTCCTCAGCAGGTACATACGTCATACTCAAGTTATAACAAATTTCTTCTATCCGTAATATTGCAAACACGTACTAAATGCAGTGTCGGAGCTGCATCATCTCCAGCTTTTACATGTGTGGACACTCTAGAAGGAATCAAGAGGAAGGAACATGTCTCAATAGGGGAGCTCAACGCATTTATCTCCAACTCCGATGAGCAGGTATTTGTATGCCTTTGTGTGCGTTTCTCTCTATTTGATATTATCCATTCTATTTATTGTGCAAACTGTTTCCGTCCTATCAGACCCAAGAGGCTGATTTCCTTTGCAAAGCCCTGGTTGTTGGTGTCAACCAGGAAAATGGGTGGTTTTTTATATCATGTACTAAGTGCCACTAAAAGTTGGAGAGAAGTGGGACATCCCTAAGCTGCAGCGGATGTGTAACATCTGACGTAACCGGTGTTGTCAGGTAATTTTGACTTAATTTCCAACATTCTATTCAAACGGTTTACGCTAATTGTCAGTGACCAAACTATTGGTAAATTCTCAAATGTAAGGTTCTGTGTGGAGCTTGCTGTTGATGATGGCAAATACAGCGCCGCATTTGTTGTTTTCGATAAGGAAATGACAAAACTTACAGGAAAGGAGGCCGATGTTCTTGCCCTGGACGAGGTGCTCTCTTTTTTCCTTAAACATTAGCATTTTTTTTTTGGCTTTCAAGTAATTAATCTTTTTATCACACTCTGACCAGGATCTAAACGGTGAAGGTGATGAGCTCCCAAGATGTCTTGAAGAGTTAGCAGGAAAGGAGTTTGTGTTTTAGATCCGTGTTACACCCTTCAACTTTACACCCAACCACCGTACATTCACTGTCTCCCCCATCACTAAGTACAACACGTTGGAAACCTGTGGAAAGGTTGTGTGCTTTTACAATTCAATATGTTTAGTGTTTGCATCTTTTTTCTCAAAACTACACTCATGTATCACAGGAGCACGATGACAACATCCTTCCAAACCGTGAAGCTGAAGTAACCTTGGCAGCCTCATCCTCTGGGCAATCTGTTTTGGGAAACAGGACTGGTGTGGAATATGCTGAAGCGAATCCACCTGAGGTTGAAGGAGCTCAGAAGAAACGCAAGCTTAGCAGTGAGTAGTTGGAAGTATCTGTTCCTATCAGCC
>NC_027750.1:50516574-50521651 GCF_000695525.1 Brassica oleracea var. oleracea | reverse complement strand
GAGGGGTGACACTAAGGGTTGCGGAATAGCCCAAAGATACTACCAGACTTCGATCGTTGCCGGATGTGACGCACCGGTCCAACAAAAGAAGGATCGAAACTTGGAGATAACCTCACCAAGAAACTAAGAAGTGTTCTAAACAAAGAACAATGAGAGAAACTCATAAAAAAGGAAAAACAATCTGTTTTATTTCGTGGCTCTAAGGCCTTATTTATAGGATTACAAGTTGTAGAGATCCAAAGAAAAATGTGCTAAAAACAAGACATTGGAAATAGAAACAAAGACTTGACTAAATAAAGTCTTTGACTGAAACTTGGACTACCTCTTCATATAGCCACGACCAGGACTTTGAAAGGTGAAGAATATACTCCTGATATGGGCCAAGACATGTCCCTTTGAGGCCTGGTCGAAATCCATCGTTTCCCTTAGCCAATATTTATCGGTTTCTCCATTTGGCCCAAACAAGTTCGTTTTTGAATCTTTTTGAAAACCATCAAGCCCAATGCTTTCTTGAAAATTTAGAACATGAATAATAACCTTTGTCATGATTGAATTGACCGTTGGTTCATCAGAAAGAAGGTTAGCCATTTCGAGCTTTTCGGGTGGTCTGAATTCGCGAGAACTGAAGATCACCTGATTTGTAAATAGCATAACTATCACATATGAACTTCGTTTGATCTGATTCTTCTTCAAGGAGCTCTGTAATTGAGTTGAGAACATTCTCCAAGTGATTTCATGCGTAGAAGCCTCGTGGTTTGGAAGATATGAGTCAAACAATGAAAATATATCTTTACTGCTTTCCATGATCAAGCCATGCATGCCTGTTTTGCCCGGTGCGCTACCCCACGGCACATCACGCGGCCTACACTGATGTAAGTTAACTACTCTTCAATGACGCCCTAGAACAATAATCCTCCTTCAAACTCACAAGCTTAACTCTAATCAGGCCAGGAATCGCAGAGACGTGAAGCTTTGCCGACGTCGGAGAAAAAAAAGAAACGACTTTACCAGTATCAAAACAAATTTTAGAGTCAAGGCCCACCACAATTGAGCGAAACATTTAAAACCCTCTAATACTTTTTAATTGTTTTCAAACATTCAGATAAAACAGTTTAATTTTATGATTTTCTAGGTCAAATATTTTTTAGATTTAAAAAATGTTCTTATACATTCAAATATTTAAGAAACCTACAAAAAAATTTCCACAAGTCGAGTGGACCCATAAAATAAATAGTTAGATAACTACATAATTAAACGAATTTCTAGAAGTAAAACTGTCTCAAAAAAAATGTCCAATTATCCTTTCTTTTATTTTTCACCAAAACTTAATTTTTAGAATAATTAAATTTTGGGAAAATAAATTTCCACCGTTCTATTTTTGTCAAAATAATATTTCTGCTACAAACATTATTTGTATTAGAACATTTTAAGATATGAACTTATAAAAGATAATCTCATGAAACGTTATATCCAATAGCAAAACTATATAGATTAAGCATAGTCCTCATAAACAGTAACATTCGAAAAAAAACCAAAAACAGTAAATTAATAACAAACCATATCAATTTTAATATTTACCGGCCATAAGTAAATGAACCATAGAAACAAACGTAACGGGGTAAGGAAAACAAACCACATATTATACATCTATAAAAACATATCTCCCTCACCAAAAGCTTCCACAGAAAACACGACCATGAATACACGACCATGAATAACGAAACACTTCTTTCTCATCGACTATCACACCAAACAAAATCTTCAAAAGCACCTTCCACCACGACAGGATGTCAAACTCCATATCCGGTAAGAACTTTGGGTTCTCAATTGCTTTCTTCAAATAAATATCAACAATCTATCCGGTTCCGCACATGTGCGGGGACTATGAACCTAGTAGAAATAAAGAGAGAAAAAGTCCTTAATTAACAGATTTAAAGCAACTCATAAGAAATCCAGATCCACATGTCAGTTGTCTGTTGGTTTAAGTTTTTTTTAAAAAGATCAAATTTAATTATTTAACTATCTCTTATTTGAAATTTAATATATTTATTTTTTAAGAACCTCGACGAGGCGGGTGCGTTGAGGCTGCTCTAATATGTGAATCTTATTCTCTATATATTTTATGTGTCTAATGTGTTTCATCATCTAAGTGGTCGTATTTTCTCTGTGGAAATTTTTGACAACTAATTCCAACGGCTCAAGATAAAATAAAATCACAATTTCCTAGCTATTATGTGTAGAACGTAGTGACTATGATGGTAGGTTACCTCACTCTCGAAGTAAGATTTTCTAAAATATACACGCTTATTAAAAATTTAATAAATATGTATAATTTAATTTATTTTTTACTTTATTATATATTTTCAAATAATTTTCCACCAATGAAATTTAATCAATTCAAATATTCTCAATTAATGTTCCTCAAAAGTATAAAAAAATATCTTAACAATGTAGAAAACATATCTTTGTGAAACAAGAAAAAAAACTAAAAAGTCTAACTTTCGGGAACAGAGGGAGTATGACTTATCTAATGTAGTTGTGTTGGATCAAGGAATAATTACAGATTTTTAACGTTAAAACTCTTAACTAAGTTTGTTTTGGATAAAAGCCCCTAAACTAAGTATTTAACGAAAAACCCTTCAAACTAATTTTATTTAATGAAATAAACCTTATCAGGTCATAATTACCAGTACTACCAGTAAATCTTTAGTTTAGGGGTTTCTACATTAAGTAAACATAGTTGAGGGGTTTTACCACTAAAAATCCAAAAAAAAATCAAAACTTTTATAATATTATCTAAAAATTAGTAACTTAAATTTTCAAAATTAACATTTTTTTTTGTAAATATATGAGTTTGATATGTTTTTAACATGAACAATATATATGTCTAAATTAAAAATTTAAAAACCAAGAAAATATAATAAAAAAGTATCTAAAAATTTACCTGTAATAAAATTACTAAAAGGTTAAAAATGTAAGAAACAAGAAAATATGATAAAAATTATATCTTATCTAATAAAAATTTAATAAATATTTACCTGTAATAAAATTACTAAAAGGTTAAAAATGTAAAAAACAAGAAAATATAATAGAAATTTTATCTTATCTAATAAAATGTAACAATAAATCTTTAGATATTTTTATTATATTTTTTGGGTTTTTACGTTTTTAATTTATACATATATAATGTTGATGTTAAAAACACATTAAACTCATATATTTACAAAAAAAATTAAAAGTGCTAATTTTGAAAATTTAAGGTACTTATTTTTAGATAATATTATAAACAAATTCTTTTTTTTTCTCTTTTTTCGATTTTTAATGGTAAAACCGCTCAACTATGTTTACTTAATGTAGAAACCCTCCAAACTAAAGATTTACCGGTAGTAATAGTAATTATGATCTGCTAGGGTTTAATTCATTAAATAAAATTAGTTTGGGATTTTTCGTTAAATACTTAGTTGGGGGGTTTTTACCGAGTCGACGATCTATTTCACCACAATAACTATCATATAGCATTAGAACCCCACCAAACTATGACCTCGTGCTAGATCAACACAAATTGAAAGTTATAAATCTATTTCTCCACGAAACGATAGTTCAAAACTTAATTACTTATAAACCATAGTTTTCCATTGGTTTGCTAGTTTTATTCGGTTTATTCTTAGCCAAACAAACTAAAATTAATTAAACCAAACAAAAACCTAATTATTTATATTTTTTTCAACAAAGTAAAAGTCACACCAGCTAAAGCTATGGTCAACTTGTTCCATTAACATCTGGATTCAACGATTCATTAATTGGAAAGCATCAAATGCATGTGCCTAAGCATAGTGATAACTCAAAGTTGAACTTATCTGATTTGTGACCAAAAATGGGAAAGAAACAGAAGAAAGAGATGAAAAATTCAGAAGGATAGCACAAGGAGGAAGACGATAGTCGGATCAACGATGGTAAGAGGGGTCATGTGATGATGATTCACGGCGACATAGCTTCTACTGGAGAAACTGCCTTTTCGAGTAGATGTCACTACAAGGGAAGGGGATAAAGATAGCATAAGAACCTCGAGAAGAGATGTAATCGCCCTCTGCTATTCCCGCTTCAACGAACTCCGCAAGTTCTCAGTGAAGCTCGTCATTTACCTTGCTCTCTTTTCTAAACTTAAAAATGTCTAGTTTTGAGTCATATATCCATGTCAATCTCAGAAATCTTGCTTGTGTGTTCGTTAGTATGTGAAAGTCTTCCTTGTGTATGTTAATTGAAATCAATATATCTACTTGTGTGTTTCCTTCTCGCAGTGGTGGTGGTCTGAGAACCGGCACTTCATGTAGCTGGAATCTCGAGAAGAGATGTAATCGATTAGCCATGAAGGGTCCACCCAACTTGTTCGTTCATTCTGGATGCAAATGAGGGTTATAAAACAGAGGAAGCTGTTGAAGTTCTGGAAAAGCTTCATGGTAAAGCATAACTTTTAATCATTTTCTGGTCTTCATATCTTTAGCTGAGCTTCTTTCCTTGAAGTCTTGTGATTTTTTTCCTTGAAAATGAGTTTAGAAGATAAAGCTTTTGTACAAGACAGTTTTGGACAACATGAAAACTCACTCCCAGTACAAGCTAACCACTTTCTCTTTTCTCACTGGCTATGAACTTGTCATTAGGTGATGTCTATGAGTTTACTGATAAAGGCACTACAAGAAAACACATGCTTAACGACGAAAATTAACGAGGAAAACCAATCCTCGTAAATTTGCGTCGAGTTTACGACGAATTTACGTGAAAAACTAAAGTCATCGTTATTTCCTCGTAACGTAACGACAAAACTGTTTCGTCGTAAAGTGGATGTAATTTTACGAGTATTTTACGAGGAAAAACTATTTCCTCGTAAATACGACGTAAACTTTGCGTGGTATTTACGAGGGAATAGTTTACATGTATTTAGCGAGGAAATTTTTGAATCCACCAACTTCATAGGTGTTACACGTTTTTTTTGCCCACCTAATTAATTTTCGTCGTAAATTCATAGCAAAATTACAACTACCAGATTCGAATTTTCCTATAAATATGGATGTTTAAACAT
>NC_027750.1:50510822-50511372 GCF_000695525.1 Brassica oleracea var. oleracea | reverse complement strand
ACTTCGTCTTTACGACGAAATATATTCCTCGCTAAGTTACGACGAATTAGCGAGGAAATATGTGTTACGACAGACGTGTAACGAGCAAACGCGTTTCCTCGCTAATTCGTCGTAAAGCCTCTTTTACGACGAAATAACGAGGAAAACCGCCCTCGTTAAGATTATGTTTTCTTGTAGTGAGGTGGTCACAGAGGATATCTTCAATGAATAAACTTGCTTGGTGAGTCTACTTAGGTCATTTCTTATTTTCATAGTAAGCAGTCTCAAGACTCATGTTAGCTTAAAGTTACTAACACTACAAGAAAAATGCGTTTTTATAGCGGACGAATAACGCTATGTAACGATACGATAGCGGTTTTTGAAGCGCTGTATCATCGCCCGTCATAATAGGTAAATGACATTACATAGCGGTTTTTAGCGTTGCTATTTTTTCTTCCGCTACAATAGCGCTTTTCAATATGCAATTAATTTTTTTTTAATAGCATGTCTTTAATGCTATTATTTATTTTATTAACAGCGTTTTTGATTTGTTATTGTTAAAACTACTATA
>NC_027750.1:50491496-50508863 GCF_000695525.1 Brassica oleracea var. oleracea | reverse complement strand
AAATATAGCATTTTTAATTATGTGCTATTAAATATATGTCTATTAAACATATGCTATTATAGACGTTTCACCTTAAGTGTTATGTAAAATATAGTAAGAGGAAAAGTGAAACAAGTACGAGAGGGAAAATCAATTATTTTTCCGCTTTAGATATGCATAGCGTTTCAAAACTAAAAGTGCTATGTATACTATGTCCGAAAAGTGTTTTGGAGAAATTAAAATCAGACCAACCTAACATAGCATTTGTATTTTCGCAAACGCTATCTAAAAGTAAGAGATATGTCAACAATAGCACAATCGAAAAAAACGCTATACCGATCTGCTATTAAAACCCATTTTTCTTGTAGTGTAAGATCTGATTCAAATTTCGGAAAGTGAAGAATAGATGGAGGCTCGCCGGTCCCAAATGACTGGTATCGATCTTCCTCTTTGCTTATGATTCTATTTCTAGCTGAAATATTTTGTGGGTGTTTACTTGTTGTTTTCTCTCATGGATTCGAACTGAGGTTAGATGTTGAGGCAAATATTTCCGTCGAGGAACAGATGACGCAGATCACCACAACAAAAAACGTGGAGACTGATCTCGGTCATGGTTTGCTCTCTCTCTCTTTGTTCCTCTAGGTGAATGATTTTCCTGTTTCTAGATGAAATTGTATGTGGTGATATCTGATTTTTTGTAAGATGTTATCTGATTCTTATAATGCTTTTAGAACCAGTTTGTCAAGCTAGTTTGTGTCTTGTTTTGCACTTTATACTCACCTAGTAGCAATCTTTTCTTCAAGTTAGTTTATCTCTTGATCTGTTGTTTTTCTTATGAATTTTATTTAGGATAGGTGTTGAGAATCCCGTGGCAAAAGGAAGTTGAAGAATGCACAAGAGGCTTGACTATGGAGTACGCAAATCGTGGAAGCCTGAGTATTGGAGGATGTGAGTGCAATCTTTGGGTTACATGTAACAAAATCAACTTAGTTTAGGTCAAGTGAGGTCAAGAGAAGGTCCATTGTTGGCAGAGCCGGCTCTTACCCATGGCAACATAGGCATTTGCCATAGGTCCATGGGTCTATAAATTTTTTTTTAAAGGTCCATTCAATCTGTAAAAATTATCAAAAAGTTTATAATTAAGTAAATTGAATTTACTTATTAAAAACAAAACAATAAAAATCTATATTTTCACGATTAGTTTTGAGATACTTTTTTTATTTGTCTCAGGTCTTAGAGTTCAAGTTAAAAAGAAATATAGAAAAGAAAAAAAAATATAGAAAATATTTATAAAAAGTCTATATTTCGTGTTTTGCCCAAGACTATTATATTAGTTAAGACGGCACTGATTGTTGGGTTTAGGTTTAGTTTCCTATAGGTTTTGGTTATTTTGTAAACAATTTTGATATATAAATTTTTAAAATAATTTTATTTTCTAAACAATTTTGATATATATATATATATATATTTTTTTTTTAATAATGTTATAATAGCAATTATTATTTGCAATTATAAGTTATATAATTGCACAACTAAAAGAATGCTATCGAATTAATACTTCAATATAGCATTCAATAAAACGCTATCTAAAGTGCCCGAGAAAAGATTGCGGAGGAAGATACAGCGTTCGCCATAACGTTGCGCTATCTTATAATAGCATTTTTCTCGTGCTATATATGAGACGTTTTCTTTTAGTGTGTCTGCCGAGAAGGAAAGACCGTGGAACCAGCGACTAGACGGCAACGGTGGAGGCGTCGGTATTGTGTAGTAATATTGGCACGAAATGATTCCAATACCATGGGCCTTTGCCTTTTACTGTATTTGTTCTCACCAGCAAACTGAAACAGAGATGAATAGAGTAATGAGGAAAAGTTTGATCATGAGAGAACATCAGCTCCACCATGGCAATCGTGAAGAAAGAAGAAGAAAGACTTGTGAAGAAGATGATGAATTTTTTTAAAAAAATAACTGGATTTTGACCCGCGCTTTAGAAGCGCGGATTTATTTAAGAACTAAATAAATTATTTTTACACAAACTTTTATATAAGATAAAATATAGATTTGAGCACATTTATCGGAAACCAAGAAACCAAACCATAACATTAAAAAAAAAAATTAAACTGAATTTCATATTTAACCGAGCGGATCCAATATCTCTAGAACCAAAACACCAGGATAGAACCAAAAACTAAGAGTATCCAATTTTTTAAATACGAATTATATACCAACAAATATTAGTTATATTTAATTTCTAAATAGCCAAATATCTAAAAATATTATTAATAAACCGACTTACCCAAAAAGCGAATTACCCATTTTTTATTAGAAATATTAAAATTTATCTTAATTATTCGTATTTTTGTCCAAACAACCTGAATAACCCGATATTTAAACTAACAAACCCGAATTATCCAATATTTTTATTATAAATCTGAAATTACCAAAAACCATATCGAACTGGAAACATATTGGACCTGGATTTATTTTGGATATTAACTGGTTCCTAACTTTGGTATCCGAACCAAAGCAGAAACCAAAATAACTTAACTGAAACCGAACTATACTTTGTAAGTACCTGAAAAATTTCTAAATTTGTAGAAACACAACACCAAAAACCAAAAAAAAAAGAACTGAAACCAAATGTTGATGACTAATAGTGCACTACATTTAGATGGTGTGAAAAATTATTGTACTTTTACAAAGTATTTAACTCATTTTAGTTGGGTATATATGTGGTTTATAGACGACTTACGATATAAGCAGTGTTTTCATACACAATTTAGATCCGCAGTCGAATCGGTAAATTTGGTAACCATATATAATATGGTTTCGATTTAATGAAAAAACCCATTAACTAAAAATGCAATAAAACCTAAAAATCCGCCATTAACCCGTGAACCGACACATATTGATCCAGTAAAATCCCAGAAAAATGTGATTAAACTTCTCATATACTTTTTATTAGTATAAAAAATTAGATAAACTATTTGATTTGTCATATAATGTTAATACATTGTATTTATGTTATGCATTTTAATATATGAGTTTTGTAATGATCATATTAAAGTTACATTTGTGAGTTTTGAAATTAATATGAAATTTTAATAATTTTAGGTATATTTTTATAATATAACTATGTATATAGATGAAATCTCATTTTTTCAAGTGAAATTGTTTTAGGATTCTCTTACACTCTCAAATTGTGTGTATATATATATATACACACACTAACAACTTTTTAAGTAGATTTTTTAGGACTTCTTCTTTTTTAATTTTTAATAGTATAGATATTAATTAGATTTAATTATATTTAACAGCTTTCAAAGATTAATGATTTCAATTACAGCTTAAACTAAGTAAGAAGATATTGAAATTGAGTTTACTTGGAGATGAACAATGTTTTATTTCTCATTCTTCTTTATTTTCGGTAACCAATTATGATCATCGTCTCTCAAGCCACAGGGCAGTGAACTAAAATTCAGAATGACAAAAGATCAAACGTATCATAGTTATAATTAACTTTACCAAGTTTCGGCTTTCACTAATTTAAGACCTTTCTTAAACTTATTAATCGTAGCTTTGATATCTATCATCTTCAAAAGATCAGGTTGATTACCTCTCACAAAGTATTCCTGATGCAGCATCATCATCATCATTGGCGCCAACATGAAGCATTTGAATCATAACTCCTTTAGCTTATATATTTTGGGTTTTGGCTTTATTTCCTTTTTCATAACTTCCTTTTTACGTAAGTCTTATGTTTTCCTTTTCTATTAGGGTTTTGTATAATAGAAGAGCTATATAAACGCAGCTAAAGCTCTGATACTAGATACATTTTGATTTTATAATAAGAAGAGCTTTCGCTTTTATCCCTTGTTCGATTCGATTCAATTCATCAGACAAGAAGTTGGTCTCAAGAAGCTATCGAAAGAAACTCTTGATCGATCCAAGAACAGGTCTCGAAGAACCCTAAATTCTTAGATCGACCGTTCACCCATTCGGACGCTGCGCCAGGTTGGTATCAGAGCTCTGCTACGCTCTGACACTTTCTCAACCACTACGATGGTTCGCAAAAATCGTTCTCAGCAATACGCTGATGACGATCTACCAGCATCCCAACAATCCGTCAATGACCTTCAGGCTCACGTCACGGCCCTTGTGGATGCTGTAGCCGCCCTTACAACACAAACCGCCACCCCCGCGATTCGCCCTTGCAGTAATAACCGAACCAGTATCCCTGCGGACTCTGAGGATGAGGACGACAATCCTTTTGCTCCGCTACAACAAGCTCGTCGTCACTGCAACATCAATAACAACTCTGATTCCGATGAAGAACACGACGGCAGAGCATGGAAGTCAAGCTTTAAAATCGAGTTCCCGGAGTTTAAAGGCTCCACAAACGCAGAAGAATTACTCGACTGGTTCGTCACCATCGAAAAAATCCTCGAGTTCAAGGAAGTCCCGCTCGAAAAATGTGTCCCTCTCCTTGCAATACATTTTCACGATCGTGCAGCCGCCTGGTGGGCACAGAGCAAAACAACTCGCGCTCGCTTAGGCAAACCGAAAAGCACCATATGGGACAAACTTAAACGCGAGATGCAAAAAAAAAAATTTCCCTACAACTATGATCAATTGATGTTTCAGAAATTGCAGATCTTCGACAGGGCAGTCGCACTGTTGATGAATACGCAACATAATTCTTCAAGATGATCAATAGGGTGGAGGTTCGAGATTCTGAAGAGCAACTTGTCATGCGCTTTATTGGAGGACTCCGTCAACAAATACAGTTTACCCTGAACCTATTCCGACCACAGTCCATCTCTGAAGCTCATCAACAGGCCATAACAATAGAAAATCAGTCTCATGCTGGTTCTCAGCCTTGGGGTACTTCACGACAGAACCGAACAACAGCAGCGTCCACAACCACAACCACCCCGGACACCACTTCTAACAAAACAGAAACAGCGATTGTGCCTGCAACCACCACGCAACAACAACGCCCTGGCGGCCTACGTTGCTTCTCTTGTGGCGAACATGGCCATCGCCAGTCTGCTTGTCCTTCACGAGCTCATCGCGGTCTCCTCATTGAAGAAGCAGATGATGATCCAGCTCCTATCTACGATGAGGAACCAACTGAAGAAGAAGTCTATCCTGATAACGGACAACTTCATGTTCTTCGTCGATCATGTCTAGCACCTCGCTCGGACACAGAATTTACCCAACGCAAGAGGTTGTTCCAATCTCGATGTACGATTAATGGTAAGGTCTGCACGTTTGTTATTGACTCAGGGAGTACTGAGAACGTCATTGCCGCTGATGCCGTTCAGAAGCTTGATCTGAAAGATGAACCACACCCGTCTCCTTATAAACTTGGTTGGATACAACAAGATCATGACCTTACCATCACTCGACGTGTTCTCGTATCATTCTCTGTTGGCTCGTCTTACCAAGATGAAGTTTACTGTGACATAGCGCCTATGGATGCTTGCCACCTCCTTCTCGGACGACCATGGGAATATGACAGACGCGTAATTCATGATGGCTTTCTCAACACATACACCTTTACTTTTGCAAACCGCAAACTTGTGTTGAAGCCTACACCTGAAACCGTTACATCCCCGTCACCTAAGCCGGTAATGTTCCTCCGCAGAAAGCCATTTATCGACGCCATGTGTGACGCAGGCATGGTTCTGGTTCTTGTTACCAAACCAGTAGCCAATCATCACTTGCCTCAAGTTCCGGAAGCCTTTAAAACTGTCATCTCAGACTTCACCAACGTTTTCCCACAAGATCTACCCGAAGGACTCCCACCAGTACGGGACATCCAGCACCGCATCGATCTTCTTCCGGACGCAGCATTACCAAATCGTTCCCACTACCGTATGAGCCCAAGAGAACACGAAGAGCTGCGACGGCAAGTGGAGGAGCTCGTGGCAAAGGGATTTCTCCGTGAAAGTCTCTCTCCGTGTGCGGTTCCCGCCTTACTCATTCCTAAGAAGGACGGTTCGTGGAGAATTTGTGTTGACAGTAGAGCTATCAACAAAATTACAATCCGTTACCTCTTTCTGATTCCATGTCTTGACGACCTACTGGACCAGATCGGCAAGGCAACTATATTCTCTAAGCTTGATTTGAAAAGTTGATATCATCAGATATGAATCAATCCCGGTGATGAATGGAAAACAGCTTTCAAGACTCGCGAAGGATTATTTGAATGGCTTGTCATGCCTTTCGGCATCTCTAATGCTCCCAGTACTTTCATGCGTGTTATGAATCAAGCATTACGTCCTTTCATCGGCAAATTCGTCGTCGTTTACTTCGATGATATTTTGATCTTTAGCACGTCACTGGAGGAACACGTGCGCCACCTTTCAGACGTTCTCACCATATTACGCCAGGACAAGTTCTATGTTACCTTGAAGAAGTGCGAGTTTGGCTCCTCTAAAGTACACTTCCTTGGCTATATTGTTTCGGCACAGGGACTTGTTGTTGATCCCGCCAAAATCTCTGTGATACAGTTGTGGCCATCACCAACCACGATCACCGAGGTTCGTAGCTTTCTGTTATAGGCGCTTTGTATCACAATTTAGTAGTCTTATGGCACCTATTACTGACTGCATACGCGATGGACACTTTACCTGGACTACGGAAGCTGCTCGGGCCTTTCTGGTCATTAAAGACAAACTCTGCTCTGCCCCAGTCCTTGCACTCCCAGACTTCTCTTTGGTGTTTGAGCTACATTGCGATGCCTCGAAGACAGGCATCAGAGCTGTTTTGAGTCAAAAAGGCCGTCCCATTGCCTTCTACAGTGAGAAATTAGCTGGTGCACGTTTTCGTTACAGCACCTACGACATCGAGTTCTATACAATCGTCCAAGCCATCAAACATTGGCGGCAGTATTTGTTTCATAAAGAATTCGTTCTTTATACCGACCATGACGCATTGAAACATCTAAGCAGCCAAGGAAAAGTTTCGTCGCGCCATACATCTTGGATAGCATTCCTTTAGCAATTTACATTCGTCATCAAGCATACTTCGGGTGCTTCAAACAGAGTTTCCGACGCCTTAAGTCGCAGGCATTTTGTTCTTACGGTTCTTCACACATCAGTTCCCGGCTTCGCCACCTTTGCAGATCTTTATCCTAGTGATCCGTTCTTTGGTAACATCTTTGCAACTTTGTCATCAGGAATACCACTTGCGGACTACACCTTGCACGATGGGTTTCTTTTCTATGGGTCACGACTCTGCATTCCTGACTATAGCCTCCGGTTGCAGCTCATTACGGAACTCCATTGCGAAGGTCATATTGGCGGAGATCGAACCTTACACCTCGTCACCACTTCCTACTTTTGGCCTTCTCTCCGCCGCGATATGGAAAGATTTATTGAGAGATGTGTTGTGTGCCAAACATCTAAAGGAACTTCTTCAAATGCTGGCCTTTATATGCTTCTACCTGTTCCGACACAACCATGGACGGATATTAGTATGGACTTTGTGGTTGGCCTTCCTCGTACTCAACGAGGTTTTGATTCAATATTCGTCGTCGTTGACCGTTTCTCAAAAATGGTTCACTTCATCCCTTGTAAGAAGACGACCGATGCTTCACAGGTAGCTACATTGTTCTTTCGGGAGATATACTGTTTACATGAATTGCATATGTCTATTGTCTCCAACAGAGATTCGCGTTTTCTTGGAAACTTTTGGCGTTCTCTTTGGAAGCTTTTGGGAACTTCTCTTGATATGAGCTCTGCCTATCACCCCCAAACCGATGGCCAAACTGAAGTGACAAATCGATCTTTAGGGAATCTCTTGCGTTGCTTAGTTGGTGATAGCATTAAAACATGGGATGGGAAGTTGCCTCAAGCTGAATTCGCCCACAACCATGCTTTTAATCGGAGTTTAGGCTTCTCTCCTTTCCAGGTGATTTATGGAACAGTTCCTCGAGCTCCAGTAGATCTTTCTACTCTACTGGATCATACTCGCATTCATGGCGATGCAGCAAAGTTTGTCGACTCCTTCACGCATCTCTATGAGCAAGCCATCACGAATTTAGAAGCTTCTTCGGCAAACTACAAACGTCATGTGGACAAGCACCGACGTCGTCTTGTATTTGAAATTGGAGATTTCGTTTGGGCATATCTTACACGGGATAGGATGCCGGCTCATGCTTACAACAAACTCAAAGCCAAGAAGATAGGTCCGCTCGAAGTCCTGGAACGTATAAATGACAATGCTTACCGTCTCCGTCTCCCTGCTGATATTAACACTTCTGATGTGTTTAATGTCAAGTATTTGTCTCGTTTTGTTTCCGACACCAATGGTTCAGATTCGCGGTCGAATCCTTCTCACCCGGGGAGACCTGATGCAGCATCATCATCATCATTGGCGCCAACATGAGGCATTTGAATCATAACTCCTTTAGCTTATAAGTTTTGGGTTTTGGCTTTATTTTCTTTTTTCATAACTTCCTCTTTACGTAAGTTTTATGTTTTCCTTTTTTATTAGGGTTTGTCTAATAGAAGAGCTATATAAACGCAGCAAAAGCTCTGATACTAGATACATTTTGATTTTATAATAAGAAGAGCTTTCGCTTTTATCCCTTGTTCGATTCGATTCAATTCATCAAACAAGAAGTTGGTCTCAAGAAGATACCGAAAGAAACTCTTGATCGATCCAAGAACAGGTCTCGAAGAACTCTAAATTCTTAGATCGACCGTTCACCCATTCGTACGCTGCGCCAATTCCTATGTTGCAAGCAATTTTCTGCTTCTGCTTTAGCTTTCATTTGCTTTAGCACTTTTCTTAAACCAATACAACATAGCTTGGACATGCATTTTCTTCAAAAGCTCAGGTTGACTTCTTACGTCTAGATTCTAAAGGGTTGCTATTGATTACTCTAACTGTTACTATCCTCTCTCACAATAACACATGTCTGGCTATCTTCCAACATCAGTTCAAATTCAAAATCGATCCTAGGGAGCCTTCTTTTCCTCTCGTTCTTTTTGGGTAAACACGGTGAGAGATTCAGAGGAAACCCTGGTTTTTCCTACTTGAGAAACATATAAGACCATTGCCTTTTTATGCTTCTCCATGTGGTATAACTTATATTTTAGTTTATTATCTTGTTGCTCAAACAGTTTTAGTTCCTCTTCTTGTTTTTGTAACTCTTCAAGCAACCCAGTCACTCAATCAGACTATTCATTTTTTTGCTCTCAATCCGTCAATGTGTTCTACGGAATTTAGAGATTAGGTAGAGTCATTGTTAACAGGTTGCATCTATGAATTTTCTTCGATAAGATGAGTTTCCCCTCCCATGAAATCATCATTCGCTAACTCCCACTGCTGATCAGCATTTCTAAGACCCTACAAATATAAGTCCAACAAAACTTAAACCATAAAGAAGATAGATCACCTAAATCACAGAAAAAGAAGAAGTCAATACTCCCAAATTCGTATTTAAAAAAAGTAAAAAGTTACAAAAATCTAAATTCAATTAAAAGAGAGGAAATCCCTCAAATCTATGATAATAGAATAAGATGATCTTCTCGTGATTTCTAAAAGCAATTCAATATGATTGATTCAGCTGGGAATTTAGGTTAGAAACTTTCACGGGATATTTCGTGAAAATGATTAACCTTATTTTGTTGATGATTTGGATTTTCGATGTGCATTTTGATCTCTTCAAAGCATGAGCTTTTGATTTCTGATGATTATGTTTTGTTCATTTTTTTTACTCATAAGTCATGTATAATCTAACTATCTGGAAATATCTTTGCTTGTTAGTGAAATTAGGTACCAAAAAACATACGATTTGATAAAATGTTAGTTTAATAAAATGGGCCTTATGTAACGTTATGGAATCTTTTTGGTAAGTCACATGATATATTGGAGTAATAAATGAGTTTAGTTTAATTAAACTATTTAAGTATAGTTAGAGAAATATAAGGCTCCGACTGGTGACCTTTTCGGGAACACGAGGAACGAATAGGAATAAAATTGCAGGAATGAAAATGAATCTTTGTTCTTTGTCAAATTTAACAAGGAATGCTTTTGTTCTATATTTCTCTACAAAAAAAAATAATGGGGAGAAACAAAAAAGAAAAACTATTCCTTGTGAATTGTGATTTTTGGGAATGTTAAGGAATTCAGTGTTCTCTTTCGTTCATTGGTCACCATTCAAAGCCAAAGTAAAACCAAAAATTATAATTAGTTAGTGAATAGGTCCAACAACTTTGTATAAGTAAATTTTTTTTCATAATGTTTCCCTTTTAATAGTATAGATTATATATATAATTAAATTTTTATTTGGTTTAATTAATTTTAGTTTGTTCGGTTAAAAATAAACCGAATAAAACCAGCAAACCGATGTAAAACCATGTTTTATGGGTAATGAAGTTTCGAACTAACTTTTCATGGAAAAATAGATTTACAACTACCAATTAGTGGTGATCTAGCACGAGACCATAGTTTGGTGGGGTTCTGATGTTATATGATAGTTATCGTGGGGAAATAGATCGTACATCCGTTTTTACCTAAAACAAATTTATTCTACGGGGTTTAACTTTAAAAATCCAATACTTAATGGCATAACCACTAATTAGTCCATTAATTTGTGTTGGTCCACCGTCGATCTTGAATAGTAACCGACAAATATACAAAAATTTAGTAGATAACTTTGCAGTAATGTCATGACCAAAAAGATTAAATAAATTTTGCAGTAATGTTAAAGGGATAGATAATGTTAGGAGAGTAATCATGACGCGTGTACATGGACTAGTGGTCAAACCTGGCAACTGCGACATTTCTATAAATAACCACAAAAGCTCAAATTTGAAGAAAGAGAAAGGAAAAAAAAATCAAAGATCTAAACAATAGAAGAATGATGAAGAAGCAATTGACAATAGTGGCGGCTCTTCTGATTCTGGTGGCTTTATCTTCCAATTTGGATATGGTTGCTGAGGCTCAGTTAGGCCCTGGAGACTGCTACGACGGTTGCTCCACCGCCTGCGTCCAGCGCGACTGTGAGCACCCTCTTCTTTCTTCATTTACATATACGCTTCTCTTCACTTATATGAATCCCCAACGCTACACAAATTCTGGGGATTAGTCTAAATATCTTGTTTTTAATCTTTCTACCTTTTTTTATGTTTTCCAGCGAGAAAGACGTCCCGATGCGATCGCAAGTGCTCTATTCGGTGTGGCCCAGGTAATTAATGAACCGGATCCTTATATCTGGTACATTTGTATAATCGGTAACAACTCTAACCGGTCGGTTAGCTTTGTATGTTATCATGCATGAAACAGACTAACAGGGTCGGAATTTATGATCTATGGTCTACCATACTTAAAGCAGTGTTGTCTATTAGAATCAGATCATACGTCGTGAGATGACTTGGTTTAGCATCTGAGTGAAACCAAAAAAGGACTTGAAACTCTTTTTTTTTATGGTAATTGCAGATACTAAAAAGGCAGGAGAGACTGGTGCTTAAACTTTGATATTTACTAAGATCCATATTTTGGATTTAATAATGTTGTAATCTTCGTTTCAAAATTTTATCTCTGCAAAACATATTACGTATTGTTTATGTTGTACTATTGTAGTCAATAACCAATAATTGCTGCTCCGATGTTCCATTTAACTACTAGTATTACCATATGTATTAACTTTGAAATGTAATGAAAACTGGTCGAACTACGATCCAACGATTCAATGTTCCAGTCAATTTGCCATGTTAGTATCAACTCGTATTTAAAAACTGCTAAGAACCAGTGAACTCGTATAAAAACTGCTAAGAACCAGTGAGCTCATGTCTTGTCTTCTCTTTATTAGACTGTCCGGCTATAGGATAGGTAACACACTAACACGTACCGGCTAATTGTCCTATGTTTATCTTCTCTTCCTTTGTCAGGCCCAACTCTAGGGTAGGTTGGGTAGCTCATTGGAACCGATCAACTTATCTCTCTCTTGTCTTCTCTTAAATAGCAATGCGATTCAAGTGTGATAGCGATTTGAGTGTGGAAGCCATGTGATTTGGTAGGATGCAATGGGTAAAAATTGTGAATAGTAATGCCGTTCGGAAGCAATGCAATTATTACACATCTTTTAATAGCAACACGATTTGAAAAGGATTGAAATAACTAGAATGGACCAGACTTAAGAAATTATTTTGTATTTATATATTTTTAATTTCGTAAAAGTAAATTAAATTTATGAATATAGGATTTAATGAAAATATAATCCTAAATAATTAATTCAAGATATAAATTAATTGAATATTTTGGTCACCTGTAACACCTCCTGATCAATAACAAGTATAGAGAAGTGCTATTTGTTTAGAAGCATAACAACTTCGATATTAGCTGTTTTTTTGTCATTCTCTCTAGATGTTATACCTTGGAAATGATTCAGAATTTTTAGTTCATTACTATCATTGTCAATTTAAGTGAAAATGGAACAATGGAAGTAATTCTGTGAGGTAAGGGTTCTCTGAGTTGTGAAGAGAAAACATGCATGATGCATGATGCATGTCACAGGTTTTGGTAGGGGAAAATATGATTCTAAAACCAGTATGTAACGAGAGATGGATAATTGAGATTAACCATAAATTTACAGAATATATAATATATAGATTGAGGCTAAAAGATCCAAGAAAAAAGGATTATAATTTGTGATTTTTGGCTCGATTTAGAGACCGGTATGTAGAAGGATATACATCCTTTAGGCCTAGGCATTTCAGGTATCGGTTCGGTTCAGATATTTCGGTTTTCGGGTAGTTCGGGTAGGAGGCTAGAAGATCCATTTACTACTTGACCTATTTTCGGTTCGGTTCGGTTCGAATAATTTTGGGTTCGGTTCGGATAGTAAAACTAGGAACCAGAAATACCCGGAAATAATTCGGTTCTCATTTGGATCCGGTTCAGGTTCAGATAATTCAGGTAGTTCGAATAATGTGGATAAAATATCGGTTATTTAGGGTAAAATATCAAATCATTAGGATGATTTTTATAATTTTTTTGGATATTTCGGATTACTATGGATATTTCGGATAAAACTATTGGGTTAGTTTCAGATACTTTCGGGTAATTCAGATACTTTATAATAATGTAGTTATCCTCAACTATTTTCAGATACTTTTAATAGATTTTTAAATTAAAAATATATATTTAGTTATGTTATATGTATATATAATTAATATTTTTACATATTCCGGGTACCCGTTCGGTTTTCGGTTCGGTTATTTCAGATATAAAAATATATTAACTGCTCGAGTATTTGAGGGTATTAGTCCGGTTTCGGGTATTTCGGTCCGGTTTCGGTTTGGTTTTTTTTGGTTCCGCTTATTTTGCGTAGGCCTAACATCCTTGTTCCATCGAAGGCAAACTAATCATCAGAATGTATTTTAGATGGAACGGTTTGCGGTGGAGTCTTCCTAGTCTATCCAAAGAAAATGGTTTGGAGCTTCCAGTTACTTCCTAGCCTATCATAATGTATTGTAGATGGATCGGTTTATGTCCGGTTTAGTTAAACTGGTTATTGGAAAACGATCCAATATCGATAAACCGGACGTAAACCAGCTTATATAATTCAAATTTGGGAAAATATATTAATCAAGAATGCTTGTCAGTGATAACTAAGACTCCAAGTTAAACGGTGATAAATCTCTTTCAGTAACAATTAGGTAAAATGGTTTATCAACACACACAAAAAAAGTCAAAATGATAGTTCGGGTCTTTGCATGATGCGAGGCGAAGGTCATGCCGCCTCGTGGACAATAACGCTTAACAATGTCCACTTTATTACCATTTCTCTCTCTCTGTCTCTCTCTCTCTCTCTCAAGAATACAAATAATTAAAAAAATTCATATAAATTCGAGTACAATAAAATCCAGAGAAGAAGCATTCCACGGTATCATTTAATAATTAAAAAATCTTAACTATTTACTTGCTGGCTCGTGAATGAACTATTAAAGAAAAAAAACAAGAAGGCTCCTGGTACTGACAAAAAAGCAGAGAGAAGGACGACTTTATCTTTTTCTGGTTTTAATTGTTCTCTCTGACTTTATGGGTTCTTTTGTTCTAGTCTCCTACGGATCTGCTTAAATCCGTGCGATCTGTTTACACGTAATCTCTGGAGGATCTGAGTTGTTGAGCCAGACCCAGATTGTGTTCTACTTATTTTTTTGCTGAACTTCTTGATTTGGTCGGAGAAAGCTTAAGTTTAGGTGGGTTTTGTCTTTGAAGCTTCTGAGTTAATTACCTTCTTGTCTGAAAGGTTCGTTCTCTAACCCTTCTTCTTTTCTTTCTTTAATATTTTTATGCACTGAGATTATATATGTCCTAAACCCAATAATTTCGTTAAAAATCTTGAATCTATAGGAAGTAAATAAGATGAGTTTTTCTAGTTTCAAGATTGAATTTTGATGTTCTAATGATTATTATGAAAACCGTTTCATATCCTTGATATATGTTTTAAGTTAATTTATTTTGCTTTAATTATCAAATTGACTCTTGATTTTACCTTCTACACAGTTATGTGATCTGGATTTTGCATTTGGTGGAATTGATATCAGATTCTCTTTGATTAATTATTATTGTCATAAAGAAAAAGTTTTCTCTTTGCTTGATTAAAAGCTATATGGTGAGGACATGGCCTAGTTTCTTTATTGGGCATGCAGTGAAGCTTTAGCTAATCGTCTTTCTCTTTTAGCCTCCACTTGTCTTTTTTTTTTTTAACTTTAGTTTCTTACTTACTAAAAGGTGACTCAGAATTGCCAAGCTTTAATGACTTTTTAATCTTATGTACAGTCAGTGGAATCTCTCATCTCAGTCTGAAGCTCTCTTTGTTGGATTTGGAAATAGAAAGATAAATGTCGTTTAGGAGCATTGTTCAAGATTTGAGAGATGGGCTTGGGAGCTTGTCTAGGAGGAGTTTCGACTTCAGGCTTCACAAAGGGAAATCTCAGGGCTCTTGTGAGTATTCCTCTTCACGTGACCTCTTGTCACCTCTGATAGTTCAGACAAGCAGATGGGCTAATCTTCCTCCGGAGCTGCTCTTGGATGTGATCAAAAGATTAGAGGAGAGTGAGAGTACTTGGCCTGCAAGAAAACATGTGGTGGCTTGTGCTTCTGTTTGTCGGTCTTGGAGAGCTATGTGCCAAGACATTGTCCTGTCTCCTGAAATCTGCGGGAAGCTCACTTTTCCAGTTTCCCTCAAACAGGTTTGCTCCTCAAGAAAACTTCTCTTTTGTGTTGTTTTTTTAGTTCAAAACAAACTGATGAAGAAGCTTTTGTTTACTGTGGTTAATGTTTTGCAGCCAGGGCCTCGCGATCCGATGATTCAGTGTTTCATTAAGAGGGATAAATCAAAGCTAACGTTTCATCTCTTCCTTTGTTTAAGTCCTGGTAAGCTTTGTTGTTAGTGACTTAGCTGTTGGTGTTGAAAACAATATTCAATAAATTGCTAGGCGGTAACTAGTCGGCTTAGGCTGCCCAGGAGAAGCCTAGTCGTTAACAAATTATTGATTTATTTTTATATATTTTGCATTTAGGTTTTATTATAAAATTATTTGATGCATTATAAAAACTAAATATATAAGAAATAAAGAAATTAGACAATTTTGTGGATTTGAACTATCATTATTGCTTGATTCAGAGATTTAAACTTATTTAGATTGTTTTAAACCGATTCAGAACATTTTAAAACCGATTTGAGTCGCATAATTAGATTTGAAGAAAATCGTTTCGAGTGGTTAAAAAAAATCGGTTCGTTTATGACTTGGGGGATCATTAGTTTATGTCTGAAGACTAGTCGCATTATGTTTTTTTATTCAGCTCTACTTGTGGAGAATGGGAAGTTTCTTCTTTCAGCTAAAAGAACTCGTAGAACTACTCGAACCGAGTACATTATCTCCATGGATGCTGATAACATCTCAAGATCAAGCAACTCTTACCTTGGAAAGCTCAGGTTCGTTTTGAGCTCCTTGATAGTTTTGAGCTACTTTTAATTCCCACTCACTTATTGAAGATTCTTTCCTTCTCTCAGATCAAACTTTCTTGGGACAAAGTTCTTGGTTTACGACACACAACCACCACAAACCCCATCTTCTTCAAGTGCACTCATCACTGACCAAACAAGCAGAAGCAGATTCCACTCTAAAAGAGTTTCTCCTAAAGTCCCATCCGGAAGCTACAACATTGCTCAAATCACATACGAGCTCAACGTGCTGGGCACGCGCGGGCCGAGGAGAATGCACTGCACCATGAACTCGATCCCAACTTCATCTCTCGAACCAGGCGGCTCGGTTCCTAACCAACCTGAGAAGCTCGTCCCTGGCCGTCTCGACGAGTCATTCCGCAGTAACATCTCATTCTCCAAGTCATCACTCGACTACCGTTCAGTAGATTTCAGCAGCTCTAGGTTCTCTGAGATGGGAGTAGTATCGTGCGAGGAGGACCAAGAAGAGACGAGTTTCAGACCGTTGGTTTTGAAGAACAAGCAGCCGAGGTGGCACGAGCAGTTGCAGTGTTGGTGTTTGAATTTCCGTGGACGTGTGACGGTTGCGTCTGTTAAGAACTTCCAGCTTGTGGCTGTGAGACAGCCTCAGACGCAAGGGACAGGCGGCGTTGCACCAGCACCGGGAGCTCATGGAGAGCAAGACAAGGTGATACTACAGTTTGGTAAAGTGGGGAAAGATATGTTCACGATGGATTATAGGTATCCGTTGTCTGCGTTTCAAGCGTTTGCGATTTGCTTGAGCAGCTTTGACACCAAGCTCGCTTGTGAATAACAGAAGAAACATTACTTCTCCTAAACATTCATCTAATCCTTATTGTGTCTCTTTATCTTTTTTTTTGGTTTGGTAAAAGTCAATTTGTCTCAATCCTCGGTTGTTATCGTGAGAGTCAGGCGTCTACTGTTAACCTCTTCTCTACAGTCACTGGCCAATCTTCACTGACTTATAAGTTATAACCGATATCATAAAATTTGAGAAGACTTTCTTTCTATGTAATAAAAGTTAAGATTTCAATTGGTATTTACACTACAAGAAAACAGCGGCATACTGAAGGAAAAAATCGTCGGTATGTCGTCGGAATAGCGTTATTCCGACGACATACCGACGAAAAAAGTCCTCGGAAATAACTATTCGAAAATTCATCTTTCCTCGGAAAACCCTCGGAATATTTCCAAAAATTAAAAAAAAAAATTATAAATTTATTTTTTTAAATTGAAATTCGAAAATATAAAATTAAAATTGAAATAAAAAACATATTTAAAATACAAAAAATAATAAAATAGTTTTTATAAATTAAAAAAATGTTTTATAAATACAAAATTAGTTTTAAAAATATGAAATCATCTTTTTATAAATACAAAATAGTTTTTATAAA
>NC_027750.1:50478134-50491396 GCF_000695525.1 Brassica oleracea var. oleracea | reverse complement strand
CCGTCGGAATGTCCGTCAGAATACCGCTGTTTTCTTGTAGTGTTATGCCAATTTCAAATTCTGATAGAAGTTACAACTATTCCATTCAAATCAGTAATTCGCAGTTAAAGTTAGTGAACTCCAGATCAAGTGGATAACAAGACCAAATAACCTCGTACCTACGTATTAGATATGCAAAATAGTAGGAGTAAGGTGAACAATATAAAAGACAAGCCAATACCATTATTTCACACGTGAATTTTGTTTGTTTCCTGACAATTAGAATATTCAGTTCGAATTGTACAATCTATGGATTTGTTTTTATATTTTAATATTTATTGTCAATATTAAATCTACTTCATTCGAATAAAATATTTTAGAAATCTACTCAAATTATTTTCAATAGTTTCCCTAAACCTAACACCTTGTTCAAGAAAAAGTTTTGATTGCAGGTTTTATTTCACATACCAAACACATCTTTTTCTTGTATGCATTAACCACAGTTTTGTTAATACGGTAGAAACTCTTCTAAAAATAACACATTTTCCAGTTCTTTTTTCTTGAATATTTTATTATGCAATCAAAATACTTTTTAGTAACTCAAATCATATCGTGCACATAAAACACAAACACATCAATTTTAGCATTTCTAGTCATATTTAACCTTAAAAGAACTATCTAACATCTACACAACAAAATTAATTCCACGGATTTAAAAACTGGATCAAGTTGAGACGCAAAGTCAAAAATTTAAAAGTAGAAAAACACTTTCCGTAACAATGTCGCATAAATGGTTCATTTTACCCCCGTATAAATACCCTCCATATATGCTTCTTTGCCACACACACAGCCAAAACTGTTCTTCAAAACAAATCAAAATAGAGAGTGAACAAAAAAAACGAAATGGCCAAATCTTATGTTTTTCTCATCGCCATATTTCTCATCGTAGTTTCACTCTCTTCCCCTTCCCAGGGCCTTACAATCGCTGGCTACACCATTAACCGAGTCATAATTGACGATGTCCTGTATTGTAATGTTACCGGAGAGCGTAGCACTATCTCGAATGCCACTGTTTACTTAACATGTGGCGGCTCAACCACAACCCTTTCTCAAACATTTACCGATACAAAAGGTGCATTTAGAATAGTGCTCAACTTCTTGCAAACACTTTTGTTTAACCCTAGTTACTGCGGTCTCGGAATTAATATTCCGCCGGGAAGTTGTGGTCTTGTCGCACCGGAAAACATTCTCTATGTCCCGTTACTACTGCTCAAGGTCGTTCAGAACAATACCATAAATACCGCATATTTTGGTCCATCATCTAACACTATTAGTCTCTGATGCAACAGTGCAAGGGGCCTTTCATGCAAACTATATAATAATGACATTATGTTTTACATTGAGGTGTTTGCAACCAGAAATAAAGTGATCAATGTTCCACAAAGCTTATAATTAAGTAGCTCTCTCTCTTTTCCTTACTTCGCATGTGTTCACCAAATATGTAATCGTACATACATACGTATATATAATATGTGTTAGCATGTTGCTAATCATATTTGACATGGTATATATATCATAACGGCTATATATTTTATTTTATGTTCATCTACTTTTGATTATCTAATGTAACCGTTACTGTCGCATTTAGCTGTAGTTTTATATCCTCTAATTAACTGTCTCACTAGTGAACATCTTCTCCTGTACATATTTGGAAATTTTATATTACAAAAGAAAAGAAGGGATTAGGTTCATTTTCGTATCTTTTTATTGCCGTAAAAACAAGTTTAAGGGCCTTGTATTTTATTTAAATCACATCTTGTAAACCCGACAATTTCTGGGAGCTGGAGCCTCATCGAGGAGACAATTGGATATGAAGCAGCTATGTACGTTGAGAGTGATTGCTAGACCCTCTGCTTCATGTGAAGTGGGGTTTGGTAATTTTGCTAGCTTCTGGTTTGATGATTGGACGGATCTATGCCCTTTGTTTCACTTGACGGAGGAAAGAGGGCCAGCAGTCTCAGGTCTGCACAAGGAAGCGACAGTGGCAGAGGTTTTAGTGAATGGAGAGTGGTGGTTGAGTGCTTCTCGTAGTAGGAATGCTATAACCACTTTGCTGAAGCAATGTCTGCCATCGCCAGTTCCGACTGTGCTGTCATCGTCGGATGATAAGTACCTATGGAGAACAGGAAATGATTCCCCTTCAACTATCTTCTCTACCGCCAAGACGTGGTCCTCTTGTCACCCTCCATCTCCTCCGGTTAATTGGCATTCTCAAGTCTGATTCAAAGGTAGAATTCCCAAACATGCGTTCATTGCTTGGTTGGTAGCTTGGAACAGATTAGCTACTCGAGACAGAATGAGAGCTTGGGGTATCGAGGTATCTCCGAACTGTCTCCTCTGCTCAGGGTGTGATGAGTCTAGGCAACATTTGTTTTTTGACTGCGTCTACAGCTCTGAAATCTGGGCTTACTTCTGCTCTCGTACCCGTGTCACACCCCCTATCGTGTTTGAAGACTGTCTTAGGTGGCTTAGGAACTCTTCCACTGATCCAAACATCCTCCTCGTAGTAAAGCTCATCTTTCAAGCTGTTGTTTATATGGTTTGGAATGAAAGAAATGCTCGACTACATTCAAACGTGAGTAGACCTACGCACGCCATCATTCAGGAAGTAAAACAGACTGTTCGGTTGCGACTTGATCTTTTATCTCGCAACATGAGGATCACTAGCAGCTCTTCTCTTACTTATTTAGGTTCTTGGTTAAGTTTGTTCTAAGGATTTGTTAAATTCCTTAGACTTTTTTGAGAAAGGTAGGTTGTCTAAATCTTTGTAACTCGTTTTTTGAAAATAAATAAAGAATTAATGAAAAAAAAAAGTCTTATTTCTGAAATGATATTACACAAAAAAAAATGAAATAAAAATAGAAGATATTGAACAATTCACTCGTTAGTTTTGAGTTAGATGGGCCCAAAATGGATCCAATCGGAAAAAGGCCTGCCCGATGTTACCCAAAAAACTGATCCTAAGAGGTAAAAAAAGCCGAAAGGTCCCAAGTTCGAAACTGAGAAACGTGAAAGGAGATGATGGTATTGGTACCTTTGTCATTATCTCAACATAATCTCTGGCCGCCGGAAACTGGATCCACGGCGTTTCGAGGTTTCGCAACCGCCGCATCCATACACGCGTGCGATCATCTTCGCCGTCACCTCCGCTCTTCCCTTCAGGTTCAAGCTACTCTCTTTTCTCGGAAAGTTGGGTACTTTGTTTAGATCTCTAGAACAAAAAAAAAAGGCTTAAACTTTGATCATCTTGGTACTTTGTGAATTGCTCTTATGCAATTATAGTGTAAAAAAGGTTTCAACTTTCAATCACGATCATAGCAGGCTCATCTCATTTGTCTTGGGACTTACAGAAACTGCAGCAAGTTTCCGATGCTGCACGAACGGAGTTATCAAGAAGAGTCGTTCTATTCAACAGTGCTAACTTCCTCCACTCCAGAGATGATATCAGATCTTCGTTGCTATCCGTGTGTTTCTTTAATGGAGGAGGAGAGAGTAGGATAGATCCTAGAGGTGATGAAGGATCATCATCATCATCAAACCAGGAGACATCCAAGAGAAACACAAGCAGTGGACGGAGGTGGACCAATGTCCTCCTTGCCGTTAACGTTATGTATGTGTTTGTCTCTGTTACATATAACAAAAAGATCATGTCTTGTGGTTTTGATATGTTGCATTAGAGGAATGCTTTAGGCTTATGGGTTTCATTCTTGTGTCATGACAGAATGTATATTGCACAAGTTGCATCCAATGGCAGAGTGCTGACATGGGGAGCCAAGGTTAACAGCTTAATCGATAGAGGTCAGCTATGGAGACTGGCTACATCTTCTCTACTTCATGCCAATCCTATGCATCTCATGGTCAGTTTCTCATCAACCATTTCAGCCTTGTAATGACCCTAGTCAATGCTGTTTCCTCCTTTGTGTTTTAGATTAATTGCTATTCTTTGAACTCCATTGGACCAACTGCTGAGAGTTTAGGTGGCCCAAAGAGATTCCTCGCCGTTTACTTGACATCTGCAGTTGCAAGTAACTAACATCTCATAGACTTTCTTTGACGTTGGGTGGTTATAGTTGACTAACAGAAACCATCTTAAGAGTTCTAGGTTCAGCAATGAGTTACTGGCTCAACAAATCGCCATCAGTTGGTGCGTCAGGTGCAATTTTCGGATTGGTAAGTCTCTTGGAACCCATAAGCCTTTGTTCTCATACAAAATGAAGTTTTTTTTTAAAAATCTTTTCCTTTTGGTAGGTTGGCTCGGTAGCTGTATTTGTCATGAGACACAAACAAATGGTCAGAGGTGGGAATGAAAATCTGATGCAGATAGCTCAAGTTATTGCCTTAAACATGGTAAGTAATACAAAACATTTAAATTTGTATAACCTTTCTCAGGTTCTAACAAGCTTTTGACTATATGCAGACATTGGGTCTAGTATCCAGAGGCATAGATAACTGGGGACATGTAAGTAACCAAATCATGAAAAATGTATTAAACAGTAGATGTCTGAAAAATAAAATCTCTGGTGAATTTCAGATTGGTGGCTTACTTGGTGGAACCGCAATGGCATGGCTTGTAGGACCACAGTGGAAGTATGAGTACACAACAAGAGACGGTCGGAGAGTCTTCGTGGACAGGGCTCCAATGCCGCTCTTTTTGCGGTGGAGAAATGAACGGGGACGAAGCTGAACAGTTTTCTCTTTTAATGCCATGTGAATGAATATAGAGAGATTGGATGTATATTTGGGAGGATTTGATTCTTGGGTCAAAGTAGCAGCTCATTACTAAAATGTTAATGTTTGATGTCTTAAATGTTTTTATAAGAGCCAAGTTTGGATTAATGTTTGTTTATTAATTTAAATAAATGTTAATGATAGATTTAATTGTATTTGTGTTGTCTTGGTTTAAAACTGGATAGATTTTCCATACAATAAAAATGATATCTCAAGTTATTTTTTAATCAACTTTAATAAATGAATAAGTTATCAAGTAGCTAATTAACTTATACATATAAATACAAGTAAAATAAGTCATGAGTTTTAATGATTAATTTAATCTAAATGGACTTTTGAATATACTTAAAACCTAAATAAATTTGGAATTTTAAGGTTAGTTTAAGTTAGATCATTGATTAGGTTAACCAAATTTGTCACCCATAATGAAAGGTGCAACAATCAAACTTTTGGTAGCATTTAATGATCGAAGCAGCCAGAGAAAAAAAAAGCCATGAATTTTTCTTTTATATTTGGTAGCATTTTTTACTAACAGCAGTTATATAGTAGTAGCTAATATAAACATACTGTTCTATATCGAAAATATGACATATTACTGTGATTATACCAAATTGCGGTTACGTTTACGGTATTGCAAAAGTTGTATATTCAATTTGAAAACAAATTAGTTACATTTTTATTGATGATAAATATTGTTTTTTTGATAATAAATATTAAGCGATATCCATGATATGAAGGGACCCATATATATATATATATATATATATATATATATATATATATATGCATGTCTACAAACTAAAAAAGACAAACCAAATCTCGACAGAAAACTAAACAAATCAAACAATGAAGCTTTACATGTTATGGCTCGTGTTGGTATTAGCCGTCCAAGCGGATGCAGCAAAGCAAAGAAAGAAGGCTAAAATCCCTGCATTAATAGTTTTCGGAGATTCAATAATGGATACTGGTAACAACAACAATCTCTCAACTTTTCTTAAGTCCAACTTCCCTCCTTATGGCAAAGACTTTCCCGGCGGATTGGCTACTGGAAGATTTTCGGATGGAAAAGTTCCTTCTGATCTTATTGGTAATTGTTTGAACTATTTTTTATATTTGATTATATAAAGAGTTATAACTATTTTTACATCGTTCTATACTTGTTTTAACCAGTTTTATTTCAGCGGAAAAATTGGGGTTGGCTAAGACATTACCAGCATACCTAAGTCCAAATTTGAAGCCTAGAAATCTTTTGAAAGGTATAACATTTGCGTCTGGAGGAACCGGTTATGATCCATTGACAGCCGAAACTATGGTATGTTATCATATACTTCGACTGGTGACCATTCTGGAAACAAGAGGAACGAATATAAAAAAAAAAGTAAACGAATAAAATTGCAGAAATGAAAAAAAATGGTTGTTCCTTCTCAAATTTAACAAGGAATACTTTTGTTCTTTATTTCTCTACAAAAAAAAAGAATGGTAGAGAATCAGAAGAAAAATGTATTCCTCGTGAATGGTGATATTTTTTAGGAACGCTATGAAATGTTAATTAGTTTTATTTATTTAGGAATAGGGAGTTGGATTGGAGGCTAAAACTCTTAAATTACCTAGTAAGAATTTTGAAAAGGTATGGATCCAGTTCCGGTTGAGAGTGGCTTGCTCTCCTAAAGGATGCTATTTAAAATGGGGTGGATCTCGTCCAAGGGGATGTAATTAAGGGCTTTCGGGATTGAACCTCTAAATATTCAAAAAAAAAAATTTAGTAAATAATAGAGAATTTTTATTTGTTGATCTTTTGTAGTCAGTGATATCAGTGGGGGATCAACTAATATATTTCAAAGAGTATATATCAACGATCAAACGACGTTATGGAAAAAGAAAAGCTCGACATATCTTGAACAGCGGCATTTTTCTCGTGGTTTCTAGTAGCAATGACCTTGCTCACACTTATATAGCCCAATCTCATAAATATAACCCTGCATCGTATGCTTCTTTCTTGGCTAAATCAGCAGTTAAATTCGTAAGAGTAAGTGTGTTAGATTTATTCAAATATTAAATCAAACAACAATAAAATAACAACTAATAATATTATTTATTTAATAATATTTAGAAATTACACAAGCTTGGAGCTCGAAAAATTGGGGTGTTTAGTGCACTTCCTGTTGGATGTGTACCACTTCAAAGATCAGTGCGTGGAAGTGTATTAACAAGAGAATGTGTTAAACCCTTAAACAATATGGCAAAAAAATTCAACGCTAGACTTTCTCCAGCACTGAAATCTTTAGATAGAGAGTTGGATGGTATTATCTTCTACGTTGATGTTTATGAGACCTTTTTGGACATGATCCAAAATCCTAAAAAATACGGTTAATTCATCTCACAAACATAATATATATATATATTTTTATTCCTTTGTATTAAAAACGTGGACTAAGTTTTAAGTAAAAACATCCTATTATGTTTCAGGTTTCGAGGTAGCTGATAGAGCTTGTTGCGGTACTGGGTTTCTCGAAATTTCTTATATGTGCAACTCATATAATCCATTCACATGTTCTAATTCGTCGGCCTATATATTTTGGGATAGCTACCATCCAACTGAAAGAGCTTATAAAGTTATGGTTGATAAGTTATTCGACAAATACTTTAGCAAAGTCTTTTGATGTTAAACATTACTTACATCCTTGCGTTTCATTGTATTTATCCTTCTTATTGTTTCATGTATGTGATTAATTCATTACAGAATGTTCAATGTCTTGTGCACTATAAAATCTTTATGTTCTATGTTTTCACCGACAGTAATTTTAATGTTTTGAAAACGTGATTCTACCCAATACATTATTGGAACTCAGTTTTAATCTATACTATTAAAACATAAGGCTTCTTTTTTTAAGGTGTCCTTCTGTTTCAACAATATTTATAGATCTCTGCAACTGCTTTATTTTAAAGTATGCTTTTTAATTATCTTTATTGTTCAGGAAATCCTTTTATTCCAACAAACAATATATTTCCGTTTTTCTCTATCCCTTTCAACTAAATAATTTTTAGCATAATTAAAAGATTTTGTGATCTGGAACAAGAGATCATCGCAAATTGGGGATTTCAAGTTAAGCGTTTTGTACCAAGTGATTACGAAGGCGATTTGTCTTAGGGTTCGGAGAAGTGCACGAAGGTTTTGCGACTTGGTTTTCATCTTGCTAGGAAACCCTTTAGTGGCTTCTCTAATGGTGGTTCTGAATTCAAGATGGAGACGTTGAACCCCTGCTGCACTAACAAGTTCCAAGTTCGCAAGAAAAAAAATCAAAAGAGAGGGAAGATTGAGCACTCACTGATTAACATAAATATATCTGTCTTTTTTATTTATCCGAGAACTCCTTTGTGGTTCTGTTGACATTTGGTCGGTGTCGGTGATTTGTAGAGTTTGGGTTTGAAGAATCTTGGGAATACATATTTTCTGAATTCTGTATTGCAATTTTTGACATACACATGAGTGCTTAGATGCTTACTTTCTAGATGTTAGCAATGTGAAACGCTGTATGCATTTAGAAGCTGGTTTGATTAATTGCTTGGCTTGGTGGGTCTTTTATTCAGTGTCTAATTGGATGCTCTCATGAAAACGTTTGTGTAGTCCATGTGACTGGGTTTTGTGCTTTATGTGCAATCCAGAGGCATGTTAGGACAACCCTTCAAGCTTCTGGCGGAATAGCAGCACCAAGTCTCAAACTTAGGAGGTACACACTTTTGCAATATTTTGTAAAATATATACGTAAGAATCTAATCATATCTTTCTGGAAAGAGATGCTCTTCACGACGATACTATCAATTGTACCTCTATGTGTCATGTACGTCAGTACGGTTCTCATCCAGAGCTCATAGATTTCCCCTTCGGCAAGAGATCTCTGCCCTTGCAGTGTCTTCTTTGAGGAATGAGAGGAGCCACATCTCATGTCATTGCCAAAAAAAGCCAAAATGATGAAAGCGATGTAAGTTATCTTTTTTTAAAAATGTTGTAAAGGAATTATATAATTTCATAAATAGGGGACTGATTCACTGTCATTGATTTTTTCTTGATTAATTACTACTCTGATAGATAACAGAGCTACAGATGTTACAAGTATTTCCAACGAATCTTTGCTTGAGACTCTTAAAGTTTTTGAATTCCGAGATGCGCTTATAAGTTTAGATGGAGAAGTAGTGGCTTTTGACCTTGTGCACAAAAAAAAAGTAGTGGCTTTTGACCAAAATCCTTGGTCTAATGGTTGCAGGATTTTCACGAACGTTCCAGTGGATGTCGATCCTATGCTTTAATTGGAGGATAACAATCAATAAACACCTCAGCTTTTGTCTATCATTTTCATAAGATTTTTTTTGTTTCACTCATATATTTGTGTACCTCTCAGCTTTCCTCTGATGTTAAAGAGCAGGAAACTTCAGCAGTTGATTACACAACAGGGGACATGATCTTTTTCTACTGTGATTCATACCTTCAAGGCTCTATCTGGTATCTGCAGTAGAAGAGAGTGATAGGACAGGAAATGCTATGAAAAGAGGATGACGAAGAAGATGAGCATGATGAAGAACATTTTCACTAACCTGGGGTATAACTAAATTATAAAACATAATATAGTTTTACCTCTATTGACTGAGCCGTGGAAAGTCTGTAAACATTGACATGTTTGGTTTGACCAATTCGGTGACATTTGTCCATGGCTTGCAAGGCCATTCGAGCAAGAACCCCTCACAGGAAAACAAATTTGTTAATAAATTTTTTTAAAACTACTTAACGAAATCAATTACGATATACAACCTCTGCATGCCTGTTTACAAAAACCCGGACGGGTCCTATTTTTCTAAATCAGAAAAACTAAAATCACACCGAATACTAAATATGTATCCGAATATCTAAAATATAATAAAATATTAATATATATATAATTTAATTTATAAATAAAATATCCAAAACCCTGAATTACATGAATCACCTGATTTTTTCAGGGTTTTAGGTTTAACTTGTGGTTTTTAGATTTTTGTTAGATTTTTGGGTTTAAACCTAAATTAACCCCAAACTTTTTTTAATTTGGTTCACTTCGGGTTTTATGGATAGTAAAAACCCGACTCCAACCCAACATTACCTGAACCGATCTAATTCGAAAAAGTGGTTCATAAACGGGTATGAAACACATACCTATAACATGAAAACCGAATAACCCGAACCAACACAAATCTAAAACTCGAATGACCATCATTATAAGATGTCAAAATTAATTTGATCTCAGTTATAGATGTCAAAACTCAAATAGTAAAATTCAAACCAAAAACTTAATAAATTTAAAATTTAACCAAATAGTTATCCCGCGCTTTCAAAGTACGGATCAAAATCTAGTACATATGTTAAAATTGAAGTTTGTTAAATGAAAAATGTTTATCCTAAGATTATTGCTTTAATATTACGAAATAGACATTGTAGAGAAGTATAACAAGGTTAAGTACCTTGGACAATTGTAGCTGAATGCAGGTTAACAGCTTAATCGATAGAGGTCAATTATGGAGACTGGATACATCTTCTGTTTATCATGCAAATCCTATGCATCTCATGGTCAGTTTCTCATCCACCATTCATCCTTGTAATGACCCTAGTCAATGCTGCTTACTTCTTTCTGTATGGCTAAACTGTTTCCCCCTTTGTGTTTAGATAAATTGCTATTCTTTGAATTCCATTGGACCAACTGCTGAGAGTTTAGGTGGCCCAACGAGATTCCTTGCCGTTTACTTCACTTCTGCAATCGCAAGTAATTAATGTTTCATAGACTTTCTTTGTTGTGGGTGATTATAGTTAGCTAACAAAAACCATCTTAAGAGTTCTAGGTTCAGCAATGAGTTCCTGGCTCAACAAAGCGCCATCAGTTGGTGCTTCCGGTGCAATTTTCGGATTGATAAGTCCCTTGGGGAACCATATGCATTTGTACTCATACAAAATGAAGTTTGTTAATGATACCTCTTTTTTTTTTTGTAGGTTGGCTCGGTAGCTGTATTTGTCATGAGACACAAACAAATGGTCAGAGGTGGCAATGAAAATCTGATGCAGATAGATCAAGTTATATTGCCCTAAACATGGTCAGATAGAAACTTTTAGAATCTATATAATCTCTCTTAAATTCTAACAAGCTTTGACAATGCAGACATTGGGTCTAGTATCCAGAGGCATAGATAACTGGGGACATGTAAGTAACCAAAAGCATGCCTTCAAAATCTATTAACCAGTTCTATTTTGCTTGGAGCAGTAGTGGTCTGATGAATAACATCTCTGGTGAATTTCAGATTGGTGGCTTGCTTGGTGGAACTGCAATGGCATGGCTTGTAGGACGACACTGGAAGTTTGTGTATACAACAAGAGATGGTTGGAGAGTCTTCGTGGACAGTGCTCCAGCTCCTCTGCTTTTGCGTTGGTGAAACAAACGCCAGACGGCTTTGATTAGAGCTGTAAACTGGGCTAGCCCACGTCCATTAGCCCATATCTATTTATCCATTTATTGTTTGTGGACAAAGAGTGACCATCTAATCTACCGTGGCATGTTTTAATTTTGGACATATTCCGAAAGTTGTGACTAAATATACACACGCTTAAAAATATTTCTCTCTTATCTTATATTATCATATATCATAATATCATCTATTGTTCTCATCTTCTCCATCTTCTTCCTCTCTTTCTTATTTTCATCGTTGTTTCCATGATTTGTTGCTAAATTGAGATTTTCGTATGGATTGATTTAAAGATTGATAACGATTGAACTAGACGTGAGTATGCACCATGATTTTTTTGTGTTTGTGATTTTAAGAATTGTGTTTCAGAGTGGTTCAGTTGATATTCTGGGTATTGGTTGAGATGAGTACACATCGATCTAAAATTCGAAATTGATGATTAACATTGTTTTAGTGAGTAGAAACGTCTTTGCTTTTGACTTAAAAGTATCTTTGCTTTGTTTAGGATGTGCCTGAGTTCCAATCATAGTTTCTTTCTATGGATTCTTTTGAATCTAAACCATTAAAGGGAAAATTGGCTTCATTCGCGAGACGCTTGAAGAAAGTGTTCATTCTGGAATGAGATCTTCATCTCAGGAACTGCTTCTCATTTAGAAGCATTGGGTTGTTAAGTGTTAACAGAGGTTTGTTTCTCTGACATTATGTTGTTTTGTGTGTTATTTGTGTAGAAATACATAGATATTTATGTTCCCAAATTCACATGTCTCTCTTCCTTCATTCTCTCTTGGATTACCATCTTACGTGTGATTGCCTCATCTGAATCATCTTGCAACACGTAATGATGGTGTCAGGTAAACACGGTGATAGACTTGATTCACAATGTATGTGATCTATATATTATAAGATTGATTTTTCTATTGAAAATGAAGATATGGGAAACAATTTATGACTGACGAGCTCAATAAGCTGTATGAATATGTTCTCATGGCGGAGAGGTGTGATTTCATAAATTGATTTTACATTACTTCCATCATTTCACAATAATCAAATCCAATTTTTGTGTTATGAAGGTGAAAAAGAGAATTTTAATGGCAACATTATGCGGGTTACGTACGATGCATACTACAAGCGAGCTCAACAACTACATGTTCTCTTTGGTGTTAATATAGGAATTATAACAAATAGATGTTCTGTTCTGACTCTCTTTAACCAGTTTTGATTACACAGAACATAAAGTTGTGTCGTATGAGCTCTTTTGCAGGTTAATGTGATTCTTGTGGGGCTTCCTGCGATTGTACTACCATGTGGATTAGTTGAAGGAGGTTCCTCAGGTCTACTGGTTGTTCTTCAAATGATTGGTGAAGCCTTCGATGAGGTTTGTTACATAAACTCTTTGCTTACTCTCAAGATTAGCTTGAGAACAAGTTTTTTGGTACTTGGGTTCACTTAGATTTTGCTTAGAATGATGATTGATTGAGTTTTGTTTTGTTATTGGTTTTAGGAGAAGTTTCTGAAAGTTGGTCACATATTTGAACAGACTCTCAGAGGTTCAGGCTTTGTTCTTCCAACGTTACCAAATGTAGCCTGAACATGAAGGCTTTGTTTTGTGCGTTTTACTTTCACCCTTTTTTAGGCAAAGCTAATTAATTTTGTTTAAATTCTGTTATATTTTTTTAAAGACAAATGTAGTGTAAAAATGAAGCAATAAGAAACAAGATGGTGGGTTAAGGTCTCAAGACAATGAAGATACCACTACAAGGGACAAACATGCATGGTTGGTTAAGGTCTCAAGACAATGGAGATGCCACTACAAGGGACAAGCATGCATGGTGGGTTAAGGTCTCAAAACAATGGATTATTAGTTTATCATATCTCATCTACCATTTACCATACTTGTAACCACTATATATATGAGATGTTCTCATAAGCAAATCAATCAAGTGAATAAGATTATCCTTCTTTACTCTCTCTCTCTTTCTCTCTCTCTTGTTCTTCACTATGTTCTTTAATTTCTAACA
>NC_027750.1:50475493-50476345 GCF_000695525.1 Brassica oleracea var. oleracea | reverse complement strand
TGGGGAGATGCTGTGGTCTCAGCATGTTATTTGATCAACAGGATCCCCACCAAAGTCCTCCAAGATATCTCTCCCTTTCAGGTATTAAACAAAATAAAACCTCCAATTGATCACTTGCGTGTTTTTGGGTGTGTGTGCTATGTCTTGATACCAGGGGAACAGAGAAACAAGCTTGAAGCCAAGAGTGCCAAAGGCATGTTCATAGGATATACTCATGCGCAGAAGGGGTACAAGTGCTACATACCTGAATCAAGAAGAGTTATGGTCTCAAGGGATGTTAAGTTTGTGGAATCAAAGGGATACTATGATGAGAAGAATTGGGACAGTCTTCAGGATCTCCCACAAGGATCTTCAGATAGGGCAAACAACTTGAGAATCATTCTGGAAAACCTAGGAATCAGCCAGCCTCAAACAAGTGGCGTATCGAGCACTTCACATTTACCTCCAGTTGTGGATGAAGCTACATCAATTGAAGAAGCAGTCCATCCTGATCATGAGGGGGGGAAATCAACCTAATTTACAAATCCATGAAGAAGCTATCATCCATCAGAAAGCTATTCATGAAGAAGCTATCCATGACGAAGCCATCCATGAGAAAGCTATCCAAGAAGAAGTTGTTAATGATCAAGATGGAATGCAACAAGAAGTTCAACCATTAAGGAGGAGTACAAGGGTGAAGAAACCATCTCAGTGGATGGACACCAAAGTATACTTCAACAACAATGCAGTAGCTCATCCTATCCAAGCAACATGTTCTTTTGCGAGACTATCTGAAGAGCATGTAGTCTTCATCAGCAACCTGGATCAAGAGTATGTACCAAAGACTTATGAAGAAGCCATGAAGCATGAAGA
>NC_027750.1:50473836-50474016 GCF_000695525.1 Brassica oleracea var. oleracea | reverse complement strand
TGAAGTGTTCTACTCTTTTTCCTTGGCTTGGTTTTTATCCCATGAGGTTTTTCCAAGCTAAAGGTTTTAATGAGGGAATGCTTCATGGTTTCCAAGCTTGACAAGTTCCTATGGTCAAGCTTGAGGGGGAGTATAAAAATGAAGCAATAAGAAACAAGATGGTGGGTTAAGGTCTCAAGA
>NC_027750.1:50472162-50473730 GCF_000695525.1 Brassica oleracea var. oleracea | reverse complement strand
AACAATGGATTATTAGTTTATCATATCTCATATATGATATGCATATTAAGAAAAGAGTGGTAACAACAACAATGGGATTACAAAATTTTATTAGAATTTCAAATTTTTCTGATGAAGATTTTCTCTTGTTCTTTACTATGTTCTTTAATTTCTAACACGTAGATGCTCAGTATATTATATTCTTACACTTTATACTATTGCAATTGCATTCATGCACTTGATTATTTTAGTCTTGTGAACAATACTGTTGTTTCACTACGTAGAAACCGATGGATATATATATATTGTACATCTCTAAGGCAGAGACTAGGGCTTCTTTTATTGATATTCCTTGCCACAGAAGGCATTTTTTGTACATGTGAGTTTTCTATGATCGTATTTATAAATGATTGACTAATAGTAAAACAAAGTTCAGTCGACAGTGGTGGAAACAAACTTCTAAAAAAGCAATTTACGTCTTCATTTTAGTTTCTTTACTTCAGTATTAAAACTATATTTATTTGTTTTATAGTATCTTTTTATGTTTTATTTTAAGATATATTGTTTATTTACAGCCACTAATATATAGCGATCTATAACAAAAAAAAAAGTTATCTCATTCCTATTTAGAATACAACTATTTTCTATTTCAAAATGATATTGGTATATTATGATCGTCACTAATGAATATACAATTTATCTTTATCACATGGAGGTACGAAATTAGCAGATATTTTGGAATTTGGTATATATCCTTGAGATATACGAGTTCTCTAAACATATTTAAAATATAAAGTCATTCATTAACAAAAAAAATAAAAATAAAAAAATGTAACCAAAAATATAGCTACCTAAATCAGAATAGAGATCAAAAATTTCCATATCCAGACCCACGTGTGTTCTTAACCCTTGCACTATTCTCTTTGTTGCGTTCTCCTTTGTATAATATGTTTGTGTATCACGATTGAAGACAGCAAAAAAATAAGGATTTTTAACGTCAAAACCCCTCGACTAAGTTTGTTCTGGGTAAAAACCTCCAAACTAAGTATTTAACAAAAAAAACCCCAAACTAACTTTATTTAATGAATTAAACCCTAACAGGTCATAATTTCCGTTACTACCGGTAAATCTTTAGTTTAGGGGTTTCTACATTAAGTAATCATAGTTGAGGGGTTTTACCACTAAAAATTAAAAAAAAATCAAATTTTTTATAATATTATCTAAGAATATTAGTAACTGAAATTTTCAAAATTAACACTTTTAATTGTTTTTTGTAAATATATAAGTTTGATATGTTTTGAACATCAAAATCATATATGTATAAATTTAAAATTTAAAAACCCAGAAAATATAATAAAACATTATCTAAAAATTTACCTGTAATAAAATTACTAAAATGTTAAAAATGTAAAAGACAAAAAAATATAATAAAAATTATATCTTATCTAGTAAAAATGTAATAAAGATTTACATGAAATAAAATTACTAAAAGGTTAAAAATGTAAAAAACAAGAAAATATAATAGAAATTATATCTTTTCTAATAAAACTGTAATAATAAATCTTTAGATAATTTTTATTATATTTTAT
>NC_027750.1:50449826-50466085 GCF_000695525.1 Brassica oleracea var. oleracea | reverse complement strand
AATAAAATTACTAAAAGGTTAAAAATGTAAAAAACAAGAAAATATAATAGAAATTATATCTTTTCTAATAAAACTGTAATAATAAATCTTTAGATAATTTTTATTATATTTTATAAGTTTTTACATTTTTAATTATACATATATAATGTTGATGTTAAAAACATATCAAACTCATATATTTACAAAAAAAAATTTTAAAGTGCTAATTTTGAAAATTTATGTTACTAATTTTTAGATAATATTATAAAATTTTGAATTTTTTTCTTTTTTTTGATTTTTAATGGTTAAACCCCTCAACTATGTTTACTTAATGTAGAAACCCTCAAACTAAAGATTTACCGGTAGTAATGGTAATTATGACCTGCTAAGGTTTAATTCATTAAATAAAGTTAGTTTGAGGGTTTTTTCGTTAAATATTTAGTTTAGGGGTTTTTACTCAAAACAAACTTAGTTGAGGGGTTTTCACGTTAAAAATCCAAAAAATAACAACTCTCTTCTTTCTCATTTATATCTATTATATACTAAATCACAAGTCACATAACCAACAAAATTTTGACATCTGGATTATGTTTTTCAAAAAAAGTTAATTATAATCTACATGATTAAAAATCTAAGCCATTTACAAAATTAATTTATTTAGAAAAAATAACTGCCTAACCAAAAAAACTCAACGAGACCACTATCCCTAATTCCATGGCACAGTTTCAGTTGTTTTATTTTCTATATAATTTTCAAGTAACTAATTTTTATCCATCTTCTCACTTTCTCTTAATCGTTTCATCTCTTCACCATTTTAGCAATAAAAATCAATAGAGCATTATGACAAATTTTTATTAAAATCCATTTTTCTCTGCTTCTGAAAATGATACTCTTTTATTCTTTGATGTACGATTCATTTTGAATTTTTTTAAAAGATGATTCATCAATGGAGATATGGACAAGGAGTTGCAGTTGCGAAAAAGATTTAGAACTCAAACTATGGAAATGTAAGTAAATATTTTACCACTTCCGTTCGGTTAACATATAATGTTTTATTGTTATTCAGTTTTGTTTGGGTGAATTTTTAAGTTTATTATGGGTATTGAAAAAAAGAAAAACTAGAGATCATCTTCGCATTAAGGAACGTGAAGGTACTAATGATGTGTGGAATGATATAGAGCAAAATAAGAACTAGAGATTAAACTAATAATTGTAAAAAAAAAGGTATTTTAGTTTATAATGATTATAAGTTGTTATAGTTTTCTAGATATATTATCAGCAATTTATTTATTTTATTTTTTATTTTTTTGTGACCGAGTATTATCAACAATTTATGGCTTTATACAAATACACATTAACACTCTTCTAGATATATTATCTACATTCTACGTGATGTTAGTATATTTTAACAAGAAAATACAATGTTAATACATGTTAAAGATTTTTAAACTTAAGGAATTATTAACCGTACATAGTACGGGGCTAAACACTAGTATATATATATATATATATATATATATATATATATATATATCAATCAATATAAGTTGTGTTCTTGGCGACAAGTTAAACTTTCCTCGTTTCATTTCTCTTTTGTATAATAAAGCTCTCTAGAGCTATTTCCAGTTTATGTTTACTTTCTATTATCACTAAGCTCGTTTGAACATAAATAATTTGACAAATTACATCGATAAAACATGGTTATGATCAAGCTCGGATAGTTCTTTGGAAACACTGAATTCTACCTCAAGTAAGGAAAGATTCTGTGGATGGAGAAGAGACAAAAAACAACTGAGCTTCACATGATTTGCATCTAATTATCAACATTATAAACTTATGATGAGTTCCTAGCCCTTATACAGACGTACAGTACACATCTTTCTCTTGTTTCCCTTCAACAAACTTACACTAACTACGATTTTGTTAATACGATAGAAAATTCATACAAAAAGAATCATAATATTGCTTGGAATTTATTTTATGCAATCAACAAATTTTAGTAACTCAAACTACATCTCGTGCACGTAAAACATATACATTAATTATAACTATGAGTTTTGCCCGCACATGCGGGCATAGTTATTTAATAAATATTTATTAATAAATATATTATTAGTTTAAAGATAAAAAAAAATTAAATAAAACATTAAATTTATACTATTTTATGAATCTTTCAGTTTCTTAATTTCTTAATTTTTATTGATTTAAAAACATTATTTTTGGATAACAACACTAATATCTTGTAAATATATTGTTATCTATATTAATTTATAAACAATAATATAATTAAATAAACAAATATGTAAGTGTTAATATAAAGTGATGTTATTAAACCAAATTTTAGGAATTAGCATAACCTACAAAATTTCAAAATAAATCAAAAGCACAAGAATGTTAAACCAAACTCAGTTTTACATATAGTAGAACCTCTATAAATTAATACTCGATAAATTAATAATCTCTATAAATTAATAAATTTCGCCGGTCCCAATTTGGACCGGTTCAAAATTTGACACAAATCAATAAAATAATAAGATAATAATATTTTAAAAAATTCTATATAAATATATGGTCTCATTAAAATTATAAATTAATAATTTATATGTATGCATATTTTATATAAGTAAGAACCTATTATTATATTGTTTGTTTTATATTCATAATGGAATTATATTTATATTTTCTTAACACTTAATTTATTTTTGCTGAGATTTAGTTATAATATTATATCTATAACCACATTTAAGTTCTATGCAATATATATTATATACACCAAATATATAATAAAATTAATATGAATGTCAAATTTTAAAAATAACAACTAATATCTATTCACTAAAATCAAATATTTTTCTTATCTTAGAATAAATATATCTTAAAATAATAAATCTAAATAAGAGAATTTTTATAAATTAATATCTCTATAAATTAATAAAATTTTAAAATCCCAACATTATTAATTTATAGAGGTTTTACTGTATTATATTAGTCAAAGTAAATAATAATATTGATATATGTATAATTATATTGTGAAATACTTCCTATAATAATTGAATAAACACTCAAGCAGACCAACTATGTTGCAAACAAAACATTAATATGTAATGTATATTTGAGGAAATTTTAATTTAAACAAAGTTAATTTTTTTTGAAAATATTCTTTTTTGAAAGTTATTCTTGCAACTGGATTATAACAATAAATGTTTAATAAAAATAAAAACAAAGAAATATTAAATTTTCAACTTAAATAACAAATACAAGTTATTCTTCCGACTGAATGATAAGAATAAAAATGAAAATATCACGAAAATCACGTTAACAAACAAATATAAATCAAATTTATTGTTATTGTTTATATACTTATTTTTAGTATTTTAATACTAAAATAAATTTAATAATTTTTAAAATATGACATGACATATTACGTTTACAAAAAAATATAAATCAATTTTTGTTATTTTGTATAAAATATTTATAATATTTTAGTATAATGATAAATCTAGTTATGATATGTGTATATATAATACTAATTATAAAAATAAATAAATAAGAAATAACGATGTAGATAAACACAAAATAAATACATGGAATTATCTTCTTCTTTTTTGAAAAATGTTTTTCATTTATTTTTGAGATATTTCTATAATATTAGTTTGTAATCTGTTAAATAATGAATTATATAGTTTATTTATTAGATATTAAAACTTTAATTTGTCAAATTAAAATTAAAATTGTTTAATGATTAAACCTAAAATAATGGAGAACATGATAAATAAGCAAATTCAATTCTCAAATAATAGTATAGATACCCATATCATATGTGACTTAGAGAAGCTTATAACATCTATCCACAGCAAATAAACCTTGAGACGTTAAGTCAAAACTTTAATTGTGAAAATTACATTCCAATGACAATACATCATACCAAGATGAATCAATATCTACCAATATAAAGACCCACACCTTATGCTTCTTTGCCACACACAGCTCTATAAACACAAATCAAGAAATGTCAAGACGATTGAAAGCTTATCTCATCTCCATACTTCTCATCATGGCAGTCTCTCCCCCTTCACACGGTCTTTCACTTGGTGGCCTCAGCATTGGCCAAGTCGAAATTAACGGTATCGCACGGTGTAGCCTTAACGGAGACCCTAACGCCCCTCCTATCTCAAATGGCACTGTTATCTTAACATGTGGTGGCTTAACCGCCAACCTCGCTGAAACATTAACTCAACCGAATGGTTTTTTTCTCATGTTTCTCAGCTTTTTACAAACACTTCTGTTTACACCTAGTTCCTGCTATATCACAATTAATCTTCCGGCGGGAAATTGCTCTATTTACTCACCGGATGGCGTCCTCAGTGCTGTTCTTACACTTGCCAGCGTCGCGGTGGGTAACAACACAAATGTCGCTTCTTTTGTTGCCGGCCCAATGCTCGATAATATTTTCTGATGCAAAGGGGGACTTTCATGCGCACGCTACATATAATAATGTTCTTATGTTTTACGTTGAGGTGTTGCATATAGAAATAAGTGGCTTATACTCCACAAAAAAATTATAAATAGCACATCTCTTTATTGACTTTTTAAATGAGTGAATATCAAATAATACTTGGACACGGATATTTAATATGGGGGTGTCCCTAAAAATAAGGAGTGTCTTTTTTTTTTTGTGAATATCATTATCAAATGAAAGAGTTTTGCTTTTACAAAAAATTTAAAACCTAAGACCAATCTAAGACAAAAAAAAAAAAAAAATAGAGAGAGGCCTAAGAGAGCTATAATAGCTAATAGAAGCAAAGTGATAGAAGCTTAGTCATATCAGAGCCAAGCTTGCATCAGTTTCTTAAAGTTCTTGCGTTTTTGTCTCACAAGTATGGAGTCTCGTATTAGTCTGTTAATGGACTTGAAGAGGACTAGAGGCAGAGTGGTGGAGTTGTTGTGAAGACGATTGTTTCTCTCCTGCCATATTTTGTAAATGGTGGCATGAGAGACGAGTTTGCGAAAAGTGGAGGAGCATATGTTGTCCTTTATGTCTAACCAAGAGATGAAGGCTGTCCAAGTGTGGAAGAGTGTCTGCCTGTACCCAAGCCGAGTTGTAACGACAGACCAAATATGTTCACTGTAAGAGCATATGAGGAAGAGATGATCTCGCGTTTCCCGGTACGTGTTGCAGATGCAGCAACAATCAGCAATTTGAAGTCCCCATGACACCAGACGAGATCGAGTTGGTAATCTGTCTAGCTGAGCGACCCACATCATGAATGCATGGCTTGGCGTTGAACCTTTAAACCAGATAACGTCTGACCAAACTTGAGTCTGACCACGAGGACGAAGCGCTTCCCATGTTAGCTTTGCAGAGAAAGAGTTTGTGCTCACATTAGCAACCTGCCAATAATAAGAATCTGCTGTAGGTGAGAGAGAGGGCAATGGAATCGAGCACAAGAAGATTTGGAAATCCTCTGCTTGGGCGGAGCGGGCATGTCTGATTTTCCACCCTGTTTCAGAGCAAGCCGAAGCAACAGTGGAATCAATGGAGATGTCAAGTTGTGTAGGTCCCGAAGGACCAAAAAAATTGATGAGAAGACCCTTTTCACACCAATGATCGTACCAGAAGCTGGCCTTTTCACCATTACCAAGTTGACACCTAATAAAAGGTTCTGCATCATCCCTTAAGTTGAGAATGGTGGTCCACATACCAGAAGATTGCTTGTTAATATCTTGACCCCATAGACTTGTCCCCTTTAACATGTTTGATTTCGACCATACAGCCCACAAAGACTCAGATTCAGAGAAGAGAAGCCAAATCAGTTTCAAATTAAGTGTTCTGTTCCACTGAGAAAGCTCCCTGATGCCGAGACCACCCTCCTCTTTGGGAAGACAAACCGAAATCCAAGAGACCGAAATAAGGAGTGTCTTGCATCATGTATGTTATATATTTGTATTTATAATTGATGTAAATAAAAGTTCTATCGTTTATAAAAATGATTCTGAAAATGTCGATGTATATTTATATCAACTACTATAATTGATGTAATCAATATACGTATGAAAATTATGACTCACTAAATTTTGATATGTGTGGTAATGTAATAATATAATTTTTTATTGTAAGGATTTAAATCCTATTAAAATAACCAAAATTTTAAATAATAGTTTTTTTAAAAGAAGACTATACAATAAAAACTCAGGTAAAAAAATAGAAAATAGAAAAAGAGAATACATTCATATAAATTCATAACATATTAATAAATAATATGATAATAGCATATATATGTACACATGTTTTGTGACTATATTGTATTAACTTTATATCTTTCTTTTTTGTCATCAATTTATACATACTTGCTCTGTGAACCAAACTGGAAGATTTTGATTCATGTACAAATTAGAACATAATACTATTTATTAAAATAATTAAGAAGCGTTTAATAAATGACACGCAAAAAAAATATAACTTACCAGCAACAACAAAAATTTGTTATTACCGAATGTACTATCGGTTATATATGTTTCCATCGCCCCTAGAATATAACAAATAATGTGTGTGTGTATATATATATATATATATATATAACAATATTTTGTTAAATATGTTCGATTCGTAAATAGACACAATCCAACACAAAATTAAGAGCCAAAGATAAAAATAAATAATTAAAAAATACTAAAGATAAACTTATAAACCCATAAAAACTGGGAGAGAGTATAATCTTATAAAAAGTATAATTCAAACTGAGATAGAAAAGTGGAAACCCTAAAGCCTCTTAACAAACAAATCTATCTGCCAAAACCTTCTCTCGACGTTCTTAGAAAAGTGGAATCTCTGTTCCATCATGGAACCGCAAGCTCCGTCGTTAACTCCGAAGCTCCGTCTGCTCTGTAGCTACGGTGGCCGGATAACGCTCATCCCACCGTCAAACTCCCTGGAATACATCGGCGGAGAGACACGCATCGTTGCCGTTCCACGTGACATCTCCTTTACCGCTTTCTCCCAGCTTCTCTCGGACAAGCTTCTCCATGGCCGCTCCTTCTCCCTCAAGTACAGAATTCCCAGCTGCGACCTCGACTCTCTCATCACCGTCACTAACAACGAAGAACTACAAAACATGATCGCCGAGTATGACTCAGCTAGTCCCCAGCGTATCCGTCTCTTCCTCTTCCCGTTAAACTACCCCGAGTCATCAACTCGACATCCTCTCTCGGTTAACTTGCTTGGACTCGAACCGCCTATACAGAAAATAATCTACACATCTTCGTCTTCCGTTGTTCCCTTCCCGATATTCCCGCAAAATAATGATACCACGACGAAGCGTGTGGATCACGGGAATATCCATGCCACGTCGGACGAGGATCCTATAACTTCAGCCTCTTTGAACACCGGAGTTTCGGATAAAGAAACTGAGAGAGAAGAGATTCAAGAACAACCACGGAGAATAGTTATCCAAGAGCCTTTGCAACAGCATCAATTTTTACCGATATTCTACTTACCGGTCTTGCCAATGCAGCCACATATGGTGACTCGTTCAGTGAATGGATACGCGTTGTCTCCGGCGATGGAATATTCTACTGGAGCAGATCCGGTGCTGGAAAATAAGGAGACGGCGACCTGAGTGGGGTTTCTATCCAGGTCAAGTAAGCCAATCCATTTGAGTTTAGGAATTAACCTTTTAAATTAGGATTTGATATTCGTTATAGAATACGAGTGATGGACATGTGCACCGATATCTTTTAGACTGATGTGGTTTGTATCGTGACGTAGCTTTGGATTTTGATAAAAGCTGTTAAATACTTGGGTGGGTTAATGACTGGATGTAGATTTATAGTTTAAATACTTGAATTTTATTTACATATTCAACTATAATAGTTAGGAGTAATAGTTTTGTTGGCATTGTTTTTAGGAAAATTCTCTCGAATAGCATTTTTAAAATTTTTGTCACAAAAATAGCATTCAATGAGTAAAATGACCAAAATAACCTCTTTTTATTTTGAAAATTTTAATTTTTTTTTAAATTTGAAATTCTATCCTCAAAACTCCACCCCTTAACTCTAAACTCCGAGTCTAGATTAGTTAACCCTGGAGTATAAATGTATTTTTATCCTTTAATAAAATTTTTTTGATCATTTTCCTCCTTGAAAACTAATTTTTGTGAAAATAAACTAAAAAAGTCTATCATAAGAAATTTCTCTTGTTTTTATTTCATTCTAATTGATTATATTAATGAAGCAACAATTACATTAAACTTCGAAAACAGAAACAACCACAACGAAAAACAGAGATCATAATATCACATACAACCTCCATAAGAGGCTTGAGTTGGTGAAGATCTACGATAATGCTATTCACAACTTGATTCGAAGGTTTCATAAGGTCATAAAAATCATACGTAAGACCGCAACCACCACTCGGCTGCAACCTTAGCATGCGATTGCCATGTCCGTCGTCGCGAAAGGGGACAATGCATTCAATCACCCTTAGAAGTGGTAAAGAGTTGCCTTTTAGAGTTCTCATTAAGGATAATGAGAAGCAAAGTGGGGGAGGTGGTCATCAATGTGGATGAAGAGCCTAACAACCTTTTGATCTTTGGTAGACCTTTCTTGGCTACAATTGGAGCTATTGTGAATTTTAGAGAAAGGATGATAGACTTTCATCTTGGCAAGGGGAACATTCTACACTTTGACATTAAAAAATGATAAAAAGCTTTACTGTTCAAGGCCAAGTATTTTACATTGATGAGATGGAAACTCTTGCTGATGAGTACTTGGAAGAGTTGGCAATTTTCATATTGCTCCATGTACTAATGAATGCATCAGAGGTTACATTAACTTATTTACTATGACTCTAACTTTTACTACAAGTATCTTGCTGAACTCTAACTTTCTTCCAACCAACGTGAATTCTTGAGTAGTAGTAGTCAAATCTAGAACGACCATTTTTTCAAGTTCCCAAGAGTTTATGAATTTCCCCTCTTAGAATTCTCCATATGGTCCATCTGGATACCATTGTACTTATTAAATGAAAAAAAAAGGAAAGACATGTTACATAGAAGAGTAGATTACATTTTTATATATATACACGTGAAATGTAACCTAAATTGTCTTATCGCGATAGAATTCATCTCGTATTCCAACAATACTCTCTTCACGAACATCAGTTCTCAAGGAGTATTTCGACATCTCCTCATTCGTGATTAACATTTTCCATGTCCATTCCAGCCTAAAGATAGAGTTTCAAACCTCATTTTCATTAACAAAAAATTTTGAGCTCCCATGTGTTGGGTAGTATACAACTTCAAATTTTTTATTTCGAAATGTTTTTCTCAATACTTCAGCTAGAGTTTCAACGGAAAACAATCGGGTACTCTCATCGTCTCTCCTAATACCCACAGTAATTTCACATTTTGCAGACTTTAGAAAAAGTATAGAATCTCCGGTGTAAAGCTCCTTCTTTGCGACAAATTCCTCCCGATCTAATTGTTAGCTTGTGGCAACCATTGGTGTAGATGTGTTGAAACTCACAAACGCTTACTGAAGACAGAGACAATGAACTGCACAAGAAACGACCAAAGCTAAAGATATATCATAAAAAGAAACAACCACCAAAGCCAGTAAAATTTAGGGTTTATCAGAGCTTGGAAGAAACATGCACATGAAGAAATTTGATTAGCTTTCCTAAGATTACTCCATTTGCTTTTTTTTTCGAAACACTACGGGTCTGACTAGTGACCATTCTGGAAATAAGAGAAATGAATAGAAAAAAACGTAAAAGAATAAAATTGCAGGAATGAAAAAAAATGGTCGTTCCTTCTCAAATTTGACAAGGAATACTTTTGTTCTTTATTTCTCTACAAAAAATGGTAATGAATGAGAAAAAACATTTATTCCTTATGAATGGTGATATTTTTTAGGAACGTTGGGGAATGCCTTATTTTTCGTCGTTCCCTGGTCACGATTCATATCCTACGTCATTTTCTATTTAATTGGAAAAAATACTAAAAGTGAAATTTGAGTTAAGAGGGGACGATGAAATGAGTTGAGAGCGGGGACAGTGAAATTTGTTTTATAGAAACACTATAAATATTTACACTAGGAGAAACTTTGTTAGAATCATTGATTTATTAATTTACATCTAAAATATGACTGAAAGAGAGGTCTTTAAACATTCTAAGATTAACAATTAGAAATATATATTAAAAATACACATGTGAGCTCATACTCTATACCTTGTTCCACATCATCCTAGTATCTTGGCGATTACATTATTAAACTGAAATATTTGTTATCTCGTAGAATTTACTTTGAAGAAGTCCAGAATCTTATTTCCATTAATGCTTTTCCAGTTGATCAAAAAAAAAAAAAAAAAAAAAAAAAGAAGTCCGATAAAACCAATTAGAATTATGTTAATCGTATCTACTGATCTCAGGCACTGGGTCTAATACCAGAAACTAATCTGCATGCTTAACTGGTATAAAAGGCAAGATTTCAAAGGCTTAGAGCATGATTAACCCTACAACCCCAGTAGGGTCTCTTAATGATTTTTTTAATAATAAATGCATGTTAGTTAAGAACTTAGTTAAGAGACACCAACAAAAACTCCAATGCTAATCTCTTTTTTAAGGGTTCCTAAAAAAAATACCCAAACAAATACAAAGATTCAGAAATGATTGATGGTTTATTATGGATAGTGTCTAATAAAGTATACCTGCATGAGAGGGAGAGAGATGGTTTCAGCAGAAGGGGCGAGAGAGTTGAAGAAATCAGGGAAAGAAGTTGCCAAGAGGATGGTGATGGCTGTAACAGCAGGAAGCATCTCTCCTTGGATCTTGAATAGCTCTGTCATCGAAATGGTAGCTTTACATATGAGGAAAGAAACTGATAATATATACACAAAGAGCAATCAGAATCCAAGAATGAGATTGAGCTCTTGAGAAAATATAGATTTTAGCACTTGTAATAGTACAGTTATACAATTATAAAATTATTAATCAAATGAAGCAATTCATCATCATTCATTGACTATACTAGAGTGGCAGTGAACAAAGTCAAAACTAATCAATCTCTTATTACTGGAGTTGGTAATGAACAAGAGAAGTAGAATAAGTACCCAAGTGATAGCATCAGACTGGGCTTTAAATGCACGGAGTATTGAGCTATAGGCTTCTTGCTCAATGAGATGAATTTGTGTCTCCATGTCATTGTGCACTCTTGATAAAGGAGCAGAGTTGAGAACTGAAGGCCTTTGTCCCCAAAATGTATGATCTAGTAAAAAAAAAGGTGGTATCAAAAAGGTTCCATGAGATCGCATATGACAAGTAAAAGGGAGAATACACCATAGAATCCGCAAAAACAAAAAGAAACATAATCTGGAATCACAAAATTAAGGTTGTCTATGATCAAATTGGCCGATCAATCATACCTCAAATTCGCCAAACGCTTGTTGTCTATCCATGACGCAGACTCCAATTGTTATCTTCCTATCAACAACACCTGCTCCTTTCACGCAGACTCCAAACGTTTCTCTCTCTCTCTCTTCAGTTCCACAAACCACGATTAACAAATCGTTCGGTTATATCGAAGGAAAGGTACAAACAGAGAAAGAATCGCTGCTTCGGTGTCGTACAATCCCTAGTGAATAAGAAAGGATCGATCAATCAGAGATCATCGGGAGAGACAGAGAGGAAGAGAAGAGAAAGAAACAAAAGACATGGATTATTTTTTGACACCTGTCGTCTAAGACACGGTTCTTGATTCTCTTAATCAAGAGACGTCCCTTGTGTTAATTGCAATTTTTTTTTTTTAAATCACAATAGTGCTAAGATACCTATCTAAGAGACGGGGTTAATCCTGCTCTAAGACAAATCTGAGATCTCTCTGACCAGAAACACATGGCCTTTATCAGTTATCACATTGTTCATTCAACATAGGTCTGGGTATAATATCCGTAACCCGAAATCCGAACCGAACCCGAACCGAAAAATCCGATCGTATCCGGTCCAAAGTGTAAAAAATGTCCGAATGGGTCTTCTAAGGTGATACAAAACATATCCGAACCCGAAGTGTTATTAACCGAACCCGAACGGGTAACCAGAAAAACCGAAAAAATAAAAAAATCCAAAAAAATATCCGAAGAAATCGATCCGAATATCCAAAATAATATACAATATAATTATATGAAACATGAATATATACTTCAAATATTCAATTTCATGTTTATTTTGATATGTTATCTAACAATAAGTATTTAAAATTTAAATAACTACCTTAAATACTTAATTATATATAAATAAATATATGTTTCTTATGTTTTGTTTTTAAATTTTAGATTTTATTTCGGGTATATCCGAACCGATCCAATATAACCCGAATCCGGATGATATATGATTATTTTATGGGTTCTATGATGTGATACAAAACCGACATGAACCCGATGTATTATATCCGAACCCGACCCGTACTTGCAAATTTACTAGAGAATATGACCTAGGAAGTGTTATAAAAGAAAACCGAAATCCGAAATCCGAAATCCGACCCGAACGTCCATGCCTACTTCAACAAGTCCTAAAAGCTTTATAACCTGAAGAAGATCATATTGCCTTGTGGTAGGGTAACAAATCCTCTTCCTTCTCTAACACTTTTTCAGCCTCCATTACTTGTAATGGTCCACAAAACTCCATCAAAAGCATCCAAATACTTAAACAAATTTGATCTTCAAATATTCGTGTGATCATCAAAACGGCCAAAAAGTACTTATTGATATGTTTTTACACATTTGTTAGAACAACGAGCAAAAAAGTTACAAACTTGATCACCTCAAGGGACAAAAATAACTTAAATTGGAATCGACTTTAGAAGTAAAGAAAATCTATGTAGCCATGAGTCATGGTCTAGAAAATCTTTTATTTGCTTCCAAGAGGGATAGGGGAAGTGATCTTATTAGCTTGAGTTTGTGATTCTCTCAAAGCAGAATCTTTCTCTTCTTCTCCTCCTCCTCCACGTTGACTAACTAAACTCTTTTTTTCGTCATCATCAGACATATTAGTCTCTGGTGGAACAACTTGTCGGAAAAATCTAAGCATCATCTCATAGGTTGTAAATGTAATAACTGCTGATGGAGTTGTCCTGAGCAGATTAGTAGCACATCCACGGTACATTCCAGGGATCCCTTCGCTTCTAAAAACCTTCTTTACGCAATCAATGACTCCTGAATACTTGTTCTCAGAGTTTCTCATTTGCCCTTGTTCTTGAAGCTTGGCTCTAATCACCTGTGGATATAGCAACATAAGCCCCATTTAGTTTATGAACCTAAGAGTAAGGCATATAGAGAGAGAGATGAGAAACCTCATGTGGGTAAGTCAAAACAGAGGCGACGACTTTCGCTATCGAAGAAGCAATAGCAACACTCCCAGGACTCAGATTCTCTACGGATGTATTATCTGAGAACTTAACAAAGCTTTGATCAGAAACTAACAGAACATGAGGATTGATTATGTAATAATATTAGGCCTGGGCGTTCGGGTACCCGTTGGCATTCGGGTCGGATTTTTCGGGTTTACACTTCTAGGTCCCATACTAAAAATTTATTAGTACGGGTCGGGTTCAGATAATAACACTTCAGGTTCGGTTCAAAATTGTATTGTTTCATAAAACCCATAAAGTAATCATACATCGTACGGATTCAGGTTATATCGGTTCGGTTCGGATATAACCAAAGTAAAAAACAAATTTTTTGAAGTAAAACACAAAGAAAAACATCTAAATTAAATAAAAATTAATCTATCACATATAAAATTGATAAAATAACAATAAAATGTTAAATCAAGCATGAAAACAAACATCATTTGTAAACAATATGTATTGCCTTATAGAGAGTAGACTTTTTATTTAAATGAGCAAATTATAAAATACTTATTTATAACTAATTGTGTACTTAAAGCATTTATTAGAATTTTAATATTTATTATTATATATAATATTACCACAAATATTGAATTTAATAATTGGAATACTTATATATATTTCAAAATATTTATATTGACTATTAATTTCGGATTTTTCGGGTTACCCGTTCGGGTTCGGTTAATAACACTTCGGGTTCTTATATTTTTTGTACCACCCTACAAGATCCGTTCGGATATTTTTACGTTGTTTCGGGTTCCGGATTTTATGCCCAGGCCTAAATAATATAGTGGGGGAATTATGTTTTACCTATTTTTGCCATGTACTGCTTAATCTTTTCATAAGCTGGAAACTGGATTGCAACATGGCTGATTCCAGCCAAAGAAGGCAAAAGGCCACTGCATTCAAAACATCTTAAAGGTTAACATGTGCACAAAATCACAGAGGCTTCAGTTTTGATGCAAGAATACTACTGACCTGTACAGCCCTCGGAATCCTTCTTCTTGACAAATCCTACTGAAAGCAGACATTACGCTTTTGTAAGGTACCACACCTGGCCTAATCCCTTGCGTCTGAGAAAAGGGGAAGAGTCAAGAAGAATGTCTAGTAAAGCTAAAAGAAAGAGGACAAAACTCACCATTAGCCTTGTCTTGACAACCCAAAGTGGATTAGTTGCAATAGATGTGGAAGCTCCAGCACCGGCAGCAGCTACCATGTTGGCTCCAACACTAAGTGTTCCATCTATCAGGAAAACATAAACAGTTGAAATACCAAATGATACATCTGATACATAAGCACAACAAGATTTTGTAACTAACCACTAGACTGCAGGACATCCTTTAGCTTTCCATACACTGAGAAGTAGACCTGCACATGATACCAGAACATCAACTACAAGGAAAGACATCACAAATCTCTTGAAGAAACAAATCTCAGCAGAGGGAAAAAGTAGAACTTACAGCCCAATTCGGAAGCAGAGCTATGATGGTTGGTGAAAGCCCTCTATACATTCCTCTAAAGCCTTCATTCTTCACTATATTCTGTAGGCTTGTAATGATCACACTACCTGAACACATGCAGATATGTTAGGACCTAGAGAGACTCTTGATCAAACATGCACAAGATCTACAAGTTACATTCTAAAGCAAAGTACCTCTCTTTCCAGAGGCTGGAGCTTCAGGGAGACCAAGAACCTGTAACCTTGTTTTGATCACATCTAACGGGCAAACAAATGTCGCTGCAATCGCCCCTGCAAGAAAAAAAAAAAAAAAAAAAAACCCAAAATCAACACACAAGAACCCACCAAACAAACACACAAGGAAACAAAGAATCGAAACTGAACCCGCGGTGGCTCCGGCGCCGGCGTTGCATGCGGCCTCTCTAATGCTCCGGTAATCAAAGGTCGAGCTCCCATGATCAATCATCTCCGCAAAACTATAAACCCTAGAATCTATATCTCAAAATTCAATGCGAGATCCAGTAATGGAGAAACTGGGCTGCGCGATTCGATGGGTTATATAGAGTTTCCGTAGTAGCTCATGGCATTGGCCCGACACGGAAAGGATTGAGATTTGTCGTGTGGGAGGGTCAAAAGGAAGAGACTTTGGTGCGTTCTCCTGAGCAGGTCGCGTACGATTCAGGCGGTCCAACTCGAACCACACGGAAAGGGGTTTGAAGATAAGTATCTGATCGATTTGATTCCGCGGAGAGAGAGAGAGAGAGAGAGAGAGAGAGAGAGAGAGTGTTTCGCTCTGTGATGTCGTCACGCAGATCAATCAACACACACAACCCAAGAAGAAAGTTTAACACTTCCGCTTCTGTTTTGTTGACACCGATTAATTGTAATCGCTCTTTCTCTAAGGGGAATAATCAATTAAACTAAAAGATGATAATTATTGCAAGATAATCTCTATGTAACTAAAATCATTTAATTAATATAATCTGATTTTAGATGTTATTATCACCTGTATCTATTCTATTAAAAGAGAATCATTCTGAAAAAATCTACTTATGAAAGAATGTTAGACCATTTCATTTACTAGCAATATATTTGGTCTTACCATAATATTTGACTAACAATATCTAACCTAAAATTTCTCTAACAATAATTTATTACACCACATCTTTTTGAACATGACAAAGTTATACAACAAATTAAATTTTATTTATTAGACCATATCACACGACAATGATATACACAATATAGTTTTTATACTTTATTATACTCTTTTCTAAACATACAATATAGTTTATATACTTTATTACACTCTTTTCTAAACATCTATATAGTTCCAAAAATTTACAAAATCAAATTTAATACAAACACTTTAACAAACCATATGTAAAAAAATAAAACTATATATTTTACGTTAAATTATTTT
>NC_027750.1:50448421-50449410 GCF_000695525.1 Brassica oleracea var. oleracea | reverse complement strand
ATTTACGGTAAATATGACATGAGGAACCTAAGATACCTAAAAAAATTTCTTCATACCCAAAAAAATCTGAATTTTACCCGAAACTATAATCGGAAATCTGGATCCGAAACTTTTAAAAAAATATTCATAATACTGAAAACACATTCGAAATACCAAATACACATATGAAAAAATCAAATATACCTAATATACTTAAAACATTTAATATACTTTGAATACCCAACTGGGTCTCGGATAGGACTATGAATCGAATAAAGACCGCAAGTCGACGAAAAAATCTAATATGTACTTTGCCCTAAATCCAAACCCAAACCACAACTATATTTCTTGATTGATTTTGGTTTGGTTTTTCGGATCCGGTGAAATATCTAAGACTAACAAGAATTATATAATAATGTACATACAAATATTATATAAACTAATGTATTTTGAATACCCAACTAGATCTCGGATAGGACTAGGAATCGAACAAAGACCGCAAGTCGGAGAAAAAAAATCAAATATGTACTTTGCCCTAGATCAAAACCCAAACCACAACTATATTTCTTGGTTCATTTTTGGTTTGGTTTTTCGGATCCAGTGAAATATCTAAGACTAAAAAGAGTTATATAATAGTGTACATACAAAATATTATATAAACAAATTCACAAATTATATAATTTTAAACAAGTGCCCTTCTTCGATATAATGACTTTGTAAGAGAATAATGTACGCCAATTCTAAAATACTAATTCACAAATTTTGTTTATAATCCAAAGAAGAACCCGCGCTTTCGAAGCGCGGATCAAAATCTAGTAATCTATTAAAACATAGTCCTATTTTAAATTTACGGTGGCATGTTTTTTGGACCTATTGAATATGTTGTACTAAATATAAATGCACACTTGATATATAATTTTATGGTACTCAATATACTTAAATTAAACCAACTTACAATTATAGTTTGTTTTAATTCATACCTTATAACATTAACCTTCAAATCATGGATA
>NC_027750.1:50438138-50448321 GCF_000695525.1 Brassica oleracea var. oleracea | reverse complement strand
GGTTTAGGCAACATTGTTACCAAATTCATATTTGGTGATAATGATCTAGGCGGCAATGGGGATTGTTGGGACGAATGAGATGGTTTTAACTTTCTTGCATGTTCAATTTGTCTCAAAACTGTGGTTAAAGACGTGGTAATATGTTAAGGGATTTGTTTCCTTGATGTGAATGAGCAAGCATTCAGATTTTCTGAGGAGAAGAAAACTTTGGTTTCTCAAATGAAGGAACTGTATAACTTTTGACGATGACGTATAGTTTCATGAATCTATGAACAACCGGTTTTATAATCAGCTAAGTTTTTGACAATGATGTTTTATGGAATCATAAACCATAAAACGATTCATATATTTGATTTCCTATTGATTTTCTCACTATCTGTATAAAATATTCATAACAATTAAATAAGATCCTCCTGATATGGTAAAACAAAAGATATGCCATTAGATAAGATCTTTGATCATTTAAAAAAAAAAATCTGTACCCATTTTATTCCAGAATATTCTAATCTAACAATAAAAATATCATACAAGAAAATAGAAAATTGTGGAAGCCCATTGTGGAAGCCCATTTACACCAGCAAATCTGGGTTTCAATTTCCGGAGAAGACAAATTATGTAGAATATTGGAAAAAAAATTACTAGAAATCTTTGGCATGGCGCAAAAAATACCGTCAAAAATGGATCTTACCGGATGACTCAGGATGATGCAGTTAGATGTGAATCCTTATAAGGCATGTAGAATTATCGGCTGTAGTATCGTCTATGTAATGTTTCTCGTAGTTTGTAGTAGCATAATTAATCAGTGTTAAAAAATATCGGAAACTCACCTAACAATAGAATCTAAATTTTAAACTCATATTTTTTTCTAATTTGTTCATGTATTCGTATTTCTATTATTATTGAAAATTAATTTATTATCAGTTTATTCCTTAGTTTAGTTTTTAAGATAGATTTTCTATATCTTGGTTAGATATCTAATCATATATATTTGGCATCTAAAAATATTTATCAAGAATTTTTGGAAATGTTTAAAATCGAAAATGAAAGAAAAATGTGGAACCATTTACATAAATCGACATACTTGGAAAGACTACGAGTTTCCATTAAAAATATATACTATGCAAATAAAAAAATATAAATTAAAACTTGAACTACGTCTTTATATAAAATATCAATATTTTCATAACAAAATCAATTTATACTTTTATACTAGTTTTAATTTCGAATAAATTGAAAATAAAATTTGCACAACCTGCGGGTCCGAATCTAATCTCTTATTAAAACATAATTCCATCTTCGGACCTAATCTTTCTTGTGTAAGTTTTTAATTAAATACACATTTACAATTTATAATTAAACATACCTTAAATCACTAATACTCATTTCTTTATACTGTTATCTATGTTTCAAAACAACGCAATAATTAATCTTATGTCCAAACAATATAAAACAATAGATTTCATATTTTTAATATATCTTTAAAAATTTTCTTTCAAATTGTTTAAATATATTAAATAATTTAGAAATTAAAATAATGTATAAAAACAATGAAAATAAAAATAACTTATTTTGCAGGTTTAGATACTACAAAAACATTTCAATCAATAACAAATCATGTAATTTATGGATTATCTATATTATTAAAACTGAAGTACATTTTATATTTGTTTAAAAACAAGAATAACACTATATATCTATATTGTTTGGAAGCATGGATAGCATATTTTTTTAAAAAATTAAGGCTTTTTAGCAATATAAAAAAAAATTGATTTGTAATCAATATTTCATCAAATATATTCAGTTACCATAACTCAAATACACGTAATAAATCACACTTTTAAATATGGAAACAATAAAAAATAACTAATAAATAGATTTTGACAAAAATATGATACATCTGCAATGTAAATTTATAAAAAATATAGAACACTTAAAACGGAAAACAAATATAAATTTATAAAACAAAAAATTAATACCGCAATACAATAATATTCTTAATTATGTAATAGTTAGACATGAAATATTATAACCTCTCAGATCCACTTCCTATTGCAATTATGTGACATGCAAACATATTCATGTTATATATGATTAAGTGTCTCTTTGAATAGAAAAGTACTATGGTTTCTTTCTTTGAGTGTTTCAGAAATGAAATCTAAAAACAATTTCACAATTTTGTTAAATATCTTTATGATCAAAAAATTATTAACTAAAATTACGTTGTTATTAAATTTCGAATAATTTACATAAGTAGATTAATATTAAATTTTTCAACAGAGATATGGAAACCACTATATTTTGAAAAAAAAATCACATTTTTAAAATTTGTATATCTCTTCAATCACAGGAACCACCATATTTGAAATCTATATTTATCAAAAAAAAAAAAATTCTAAAGGTTCGATTTTGATTTTTCAGTTTTAGATATATAGGAACCACTTAGTTATTTGTGAATATCAATTTAGTTTTGAATTTTTTTTTGCTTCGGTTTTGATTCACTGTTGGTTCTCGGTTTATAGTTCCATGTCTAACGAGGATGCTGAAGTGTTTTTTTTTGTTATAATTTTTACAATATCATGTAATAGAACGGGTTAAAACCTATAAATATAAAGAAAACTTTCCAGTATATATTTCAAATATTTCTACAAACTCAATGGTAAGTATATCAGATATGGACATATCATTTCAGGTATTTAGGATTCAAAAAGATTCAAATTATCTATATGAAAAATACCCAAAACATGAAAAATATTTAAAATCCAAAAATATTTAAATACCTAAAAATCTAAAATTTTATTCGAAATCTGAATCGATGAACAAAAAAATACCCAAAATTTTATCCGACTACCATTCTTTTTTTTAAAAAAAATTCAGATTTTGCCTGAAACCCTAAACTATTGTAAATCCAAACTCAAAACTTAAAAAAATATAGGTAATACCATAAACATATTCGAAATACCCTAATATACTTAATATACACAAAAATATTTCCGACTAGGTCTCGGGTAGGATCCAAACTCAAACAAAGACCCGCGGGTCCAAAAGAAATACCTATTAGGTAAATTTCTCTGAACCCGGACCCAAACCAAACCTATGTTTTGAGTCGGTTTCGGTTTGGTCTTTGGCCTGGATTAAATATCCAGGTCTAAGAGAAATTTATATAAAATGTTAAATAAACTACTCATAGAATATATAATTTTCAAAAATGCTCTTCTTCAATATAATATATGACTTTATATTATAATATAATCTCAAAAACCCGCGCTTTCGAAGCGCGGATCAAAATCTAGTATACTGTTATATCAGAAATTATATTCCGCAAAAAAAAAATCGAAATAAGAAAAATGACATTGGTTTTATGGTTGTCAAAACAAAACCAAAAAGGCAAAATGACAATGAAGATCAAGTTTTGTAAATGAGAAGATAGATACCGTGGTACTTACAGTAAATGTTGATAAGATTTCGACCAATAATATATGTAACATTAGACCGAACGAATAGACAAATACATATGGTTATTTCTGAACTCAAGTCCATATAGTTATTTTATGAACTTAAGTCCATATAGTTTTAAAAATAATTCATCTTAGTTTGTTGAAAACAACTTCTACAAAAGTGGTTATCATATGTAGACAGCAAGTAAAGACCTCTGAACTGTGAAACTATCTCGTTTACCATTCAAGTGACTGACCAAGTCCAGCTAATGGAACACTGGCCTGGTTGCTTTCTGCTGTATGCGTTACAAGACCATTCGAGAAAACACATAGAGCCAGCGCATGTTGTGAAAGAAACACGCCGGAAAAACGAAAAAACATGTCTCCTATACGAAAGAGCAATCCTGATGCTATTATAGTGGCACGTGTCTAAAACTAGGCATCACATTTTGATGGGATGGGTGATCTTGTTTTTCAAAAATCGCATAAGAAGAAGAAAAATTATTCTCAAGGCAATTACTTGAATTACTTGGCATAGTTTCTAGTGTGTACTCAAGAAGGGGCTACAATTTCTGGTTGGCTGCAGTGTCAAACATAAGGCTGCATAGCCACAATCTGGCTGAGAAAACAAATTACCAAAGGTAAAATTCATCTTTTAATCCAAATAAAATGGATAAACAAAACTACATCCTTAGGAAAAATGTATAGAAAAGACAATTCACTAATAATATTCCACTACTTATATTGATTTAGTCTAGTGGTCCTTGATCCAGAAGTTCAAAGCAAGTTGCAGATTCCATTGTGTTGTACGGTAGAGAGTCGGTTACATTGGTAGCCGGATTCGATTCAAGATCAATAAGCTAGGTTTAATCATGCATGTTATCACTATATATTCTTCTTTACGTATCCAAAAGGAACAACAGTGCTGAATCTTGATTAGTTAAGGCCGGTGATTACATGTGGATTCCTTGGACATAATTAGAATTCACAACTCATAATATCAAATACAGTGAGATGGCCAATACTTTATAAATCATACTTAAAGTTAAAATACAGTTAGAGTCATCTTTAGATTCACATTTTCTGTTTCTGAGAAGTTGGGCAATAGTTAATAGTTTTGCTGTTTTGATAATATCCTCTTTACATGAGCATCAGTTTCCTTATTAGAGTAATACCAACGCTCCAAACAAATGGAAAGTTGACTTCAAACTGACCTTTGGATAAATATGGAAATTTTCAATTTAGTTTTGATAAAAAAAAATTACTACATGCTAAATGTTTTGAGATTTGTTTCTCTAGCAAAATATGTCCCAACTTAATGATAACATTTTTTTTTGAAAGTAACTTAATGATACATTAAACTGAAGAAGCATTTGTCTAACAGAGACCGACCAACCATCCACATAAACTTATCGAGCGTCACATTTGTTTTATATGATTTCTCTAATATGCATGTTGCTAATGCTAAGTATATCATTTTTACTTATAAGATTGGAAGATCACATTGTGAACAGATTACAGATAGATTGAGCATGTATTCATCTCTGTAAACTATATTCAGTTTCCAATTAATAAAATTATGGAAGAAATAAACTAAACCGAAAAGAAAAAAAAGTTAATATTGAAAATTTTAATAAAATAAAAATTGGTATATGTAAAATTTGAATTAACCTAGTAAAAGTAGTTTATCTCTCTCGATTACGAATTTGCAAAACGGAGAAGAGAAAAAAGAAGGAAAACTCCGACTGAGATTGTGCGGTGAGTTACGATTAAACGGCTAAGATGAAAGATTAGAAAATTCCGACGGCTGTGAAGACACTACTCACTTACAAAAATGGAAAAGTTCCGAACCCGGGAAAATATAAAACCCGAGAACATGCGCATTTTAGCGTAGATTCAATTACATTACCGAAACTACCCTCCGATCCACCAAAGACTCTCTGCATCCTCCTTCACCATATATATAAAAAAAACGAAGCTTTAGCCTTTTCTCTGACGGGATCATTAACCCAAAAAAAAAGAAGAGAAAATAAGAAAAAAAAACACCGCCGCTTGAATTTTCCGGCGATCTTCGAAAGAGCGATTGTTCCCAGAAAGTGATCGAGCTTCGGCGGGAAAGAGAAGAGATTTAGAGAACAAGAAGAAGACAGTGCACCAATCAATGGGGTATTGCGCGGTGAGATGACGACAACGAGGAGGAGACCGGAGCCACCGAAGAGTCTCCATAATTTCACGCTCCCGAACTTGAGGTGGGGGAGCCAGCGACACCTCAAGTGCATGAAGATCGACGATTCCACGAGTTCCGGCGATCATCGACTCCGACGGCGATCTTCGTCTTTGCGATTCGCCGGCTCCTCTGTTTCGATCCCGTTTAGGTTCCAGTCTGAGCATCGGAGCAACAGCAACAACCAACATCGCCGCGCACCGTTCAAGTCTGCGGAATACGGCGGCGGGGAGGAGGAGGAGGAAGGGATCGAGGAGTTCAGGGTGAAGATCATGTCGGATCTGAAGACGGTGAGGGACAAGATCACTGAATCCATGTATGCTCTCAAGGAGCAACGCGAAGAAGAGCGGAAACCCGATGGCTCCGGCCAAGATAAGGAGAAGGAGGTTTCTCCGGCGAAGCCGTGGAACCTGAGGAAGAGAAGAGCAGCAGCGTGCAAGGAACCAGTTGAGGAGAGGACAGTGAATCCATCGCCGCCGAGAGGCGGAGTGGTGGAAGAAGCAGAGACGACGACGCGGCCCAAGTTCTCCGTGAAGCTGTCGAAGAAGGAGATCGAGGAGGATTTCATGGCGGCTTTTGGTCACCGGCCACCGCGCCGGCCGAAGAAGCGGCCGAGGACCGTTCAGAAAAAGCTCGATGTAAGTAATTTGATTAAAAAGAAAAAAAGTTAATTCACTTTTTTGATTGATATGATCTGATCTGATTAAAAGTTTATTTCTTTACTTGTTTGTTTGACGTGGCTACAGAGCTTGCATCCTGGGTTTTATCTGACTGAAGTGACGCTTGATGCATACAAGGTCCCAGAAGAAACCAAGGTTTTATAATACGCCTTTGTTGTTATCTTTTTTAAATCATCAGCCTTTATAGTTTTTGAAAAAAGTTGTGAATATTTTTTGCTTTTTTCTTTACAGAATATGCAGAGATGATGATGAAAAAGATTGTGTAATTCAGTTGCCGTTGAAGTTTCAGAGTTGTCAATATTTGTAATTGTGGTCAAGCCTTGAAGCTGCCTTCTTCCCTTCGCTCTGCTAGTTTTTTCGTTTCCTCGATGATTCTTTCTTCTCTGAATAAACTGTATAAAACGCTATGGAGGAGAGATACTGTAGGTTCCTGTTGATTAAATACATAATAAAGTTTCATTTCACAAAAAAAAAAATCAAGAAGCAATAGCCTTCATGGATCATGTTTTCTCCTTTTAGCTTTTAAGTCTTCTCTCAGATTTCTCACATGAAAAAGGAATCAGAGATTGATGAACCGACAGAGGAAAAACAAAAAAGGCTTTTGTCTTTTCATCTACTGCTTATATGCATCAAACTGCAGTTACAGATCTAGTAACAGCTTGATTTATGTGTGAAGAAGAGAGTTTTCTGGGTCAATGTTTCCTTTGAGAATTGAGTATTTGCAAGAAGTTTCCTTTGGCTTGTATGCTAGTAATGATTAAAAAACACACCGTTAAATTTGAAAAGGCTGCAAGTATGTTTTTGATTCCTAGGAAAAGTTGAGAGTTGAAACCAATGTGGGGACTTAACTTTTTTCCCGCGTCGGCTTCGTTCTGCTTTCCCGAGTTTTGAGTGCTCTGACTCGTTCTCTGCCGGTTTGGTTTAACCAGATATTGGGTGGGCTCTCGTTGTGCTTAACTTGACTCTTCGAAGGTGGGCTCTCCTTGGCTCACCACCCTCTATCACTATGGTGAAATTTATGGCAAACACTAATAAATAGTTGAGTTTTAAGTTTACAATAATCTGAAGCTACGAATGAATAAAATATATAAATAATTGGTTAAGAATTGTGGGATTTAGAAAGAAGATACTTCTTCCGTTTCAGTTTAATTGTCGTTATAGAATAAAATTTTCATTTCAAAATAAGTGTCGTTTTAAAATTTCAGTGCAAAATTTATTAACAATATTTTCTTGTTTATTTTTCTATTGGTTGGTTGAAATATGGTTAGATGTATAGATAATAATGTTTTTATTTTGAAAATATACAAAATTAAATATTTTTTGCGTATTAATCAGAAATGACAACTAAGATAGTACTTGAATTTGTGGACATTTGTGTGGAATTTTAACTGTTTATATTTTCACCTATATTTGCATTTTTTGTATCCACTGCTCCACTTTAGTTTAAATGTTTATATATAAAAAATTAGCAACATATAGTTGCAATTTTGTTTTTTTTTCTTATGGATATAAATCTGTACTTTTAAAATATTTTTTTTAAAGTATTTTAGTTCAAACTGGAAGTCGTTAGAGTTTGATCCATGACATAATTAGCCATTCAAGACAGAACTAACCTAAACTCTTAGCTCATACTAGGTTTGACCTCTATTGGGTGAATTGAATGAGATGGATATTAAAGAATTAACCTTGAGAGCGAGTAAGGTTTAGGAAAGAAAAACTTGGGTATTGTTAGAGGGGGATTGGTTTCCTCTTGAAGCAAGTTATGCTTAGTATTTATGGCTTCACTAGTATTACCACCTGTGCGTAGGTCAATTCACTTTTTTCAAAATTTGTTAATCATCGTCATAAATTTTCAATAAGAGTAAGTATTATTTAAAATATTGTATGAACAGTGGCACATGATATTAGAAGTACATGCATTGAAACAAAACGGTTTGATTTCATTATAAAATTGATACACGTTTGTAGAATTTTTCAAAAGTACATAAAATATATACCAAAATACAAAATATACTTGAACTACAATATTTGATGATTACATACAGAATAACAAATACTTAATGTAGTTGAGTGCAAAATTTAGATAGGATGAATGTAATAAATTTACTATTTAAAGTTTTATAGCCTTTTTGCAAAAATGACTCAAAATTTGGAGTCAAACAGAAAACTAACATTTTCTTTTGACTCTTTTTTTTGAGATTTTAACCCTACACCTGCATATTATCTACGAAAATACCATTAACATTTTTTTTTTCGAAAATGGCTTCTTTACTGTCTCAACCTCATCTTCTTCAAGTATTTACAATATTGCCACTGCAATGAATAGTGGCAACAACCTTGTACGAACTGTTTGGAGCTTTTAATGCCCTTTAATGCACGTAAATCTCTTTACACTCTCTCTGTTTCAATTGTTATGAACTAAAAACAACATTTCTTTCACTTTCTCTCTATATTCATCCAAAAAACTCAAGCTTTTGATTCAAAATATGGGCTATGGTTGACAGAGCCATATTTCTTTCGTTTTGACTTACGGTTGCTTTCGTTTGAGGTTCTGGGTGGTTGGAGAAGACCCTGTGTGCAAACGAAGTCATCTCACCTAGTTTAAGGTACGAATTTGAATTTTTTTTCAAGATCTGTTCGCGTAGAAGACTTACTAGTAAGTCATCTGTATGTAGAAGACTTACTGATGAGTCTTCTGGTCAAACGGACGACTTAAATTAAGTCGTCCAGCTTTGTTTGTTAAAAAAAAACACTCCAGACGACTTATATATACGTCGTCTACGAGAAACGGGCTAGTTTTGCATTTGACCGAATCGTGTCAGATCTTTGACTATTTCTGGACGACTTATAATTCAGTCGTCTCTGGGAAAGTTAAAATTTCAATATTTTATGAAAACTTGACGAATTACGTGTAATTCGTCCTAGGTTAGTTTTGTAATTGAAAAATAAAACTTCATAATTTAACTTTAACCAGACGACTTAATATAAAGTCGTCCCTCCAGAAGACTTAATTTAAAGTCGTCCGGGGAAAGCAAAGTCGTCCAGAATTTTTCCCAATTTTCTGGTCAAACCTTGCTTATCCCGGACGACCTTAAATTAAGTCGTTTAGCTGGACGACTTTATATTAAGTCGTCTGGTTAAAGTTAAATTATGAAGTTTTATTTTTCAATTACAAAACTAACCTAGGACGACTTACACGTAAGTCGTCAAGTTTTCATAAAATATTGAAATTTTAACTTTCCCAGAGACGACTGAATTATAAGTCGTCCAGAAATAGTCAAAGATCTGACACGATTCGGTCAAATGCAAAACTAGCCCGTTTCTCATAGACGACGTATATATAAGTCGTCTGAAGTGTTTTTTTTTAACAAACAAAGCTGGACGACTTAATTTAAGTCGTCCGTTTGACCAGAAGACTCATCAGTAAGTCTTCTACATACAGATGACTTACTAGTAAGTCTTCTACGCGAACAGATCTTGAAAAAAAATTCAAATTCGTACCTTAAACTAGGTGAGATGACTTCGTTTGCACACAAGGTCTTCTCCAACCACCCAGAACCTCAAACGAAAGCAACCGTAAGTAAAAACGAAAGAAATATGGCTCTGTCAACCATAGCCCATATTTTGAATCAAAAGCTTGAGTTTTTTGGATGAATATAGAGAGAAAGTGAAAGAAATGTTGTTTTTAGTTCATAACAATTGAAACAGAGAGAGTGTAAAGAGATTTACGTGCATTAAAGGGCAATAAAAGCTCCAAACAGTTCGTACAAGGTTGTTGCCACTATTCATTGCAGTGGCAATATTGTAAATACTTGAAAAAGATGAGGTTGAGACAGTAAAGAAGC
>NC_027750.1:50423704-50435689 GCF_000695525.1 Brassica oleracea var. oleracea | reverse complement strand
TTTTTTTTTTTTTTTCAAAAAGCATACATTTAAACAAAATTAACCCACATTAGTTTGTTGAATTTATAAGATCAAAATTTATAACTTTAGCTTGCCTTTTATATATTATAAAGAATTGTCTGGCAATAATTAAGTTAAGTTTCAGCAACAAAAAAAAAAATTAAATAAAGTAAATTGACCTTTGGATTTAGAAATTCAAACTCTATGATATGTTCAACAATAGCTTTAGCATCCGCGATTGCTGTAAGGAATACTGGAAAAAAAATTCAACAAATGAAAAATTAGTCAACAAATCAAAAGAAAAATTGTAGAGAATTGAAAACATGCAAAACCTTCTTTGTCAAGGCCAAAACCTTATGCTTCGTATAATGCCGAGAGTGTAGTTATGGTTGTCCAGGAGAAAAATATTTGATGCTCCATACTCTCTCTAAACCGTGACCATTATCGTACCAGTATCAATTGCTTCCCATAATTCCACCAAATCAGTATAAAATCTTGTCGATAAATGATTTTTAAGTACTAATTTAGACGAAGAAAAAAAATTGTTGCAGAAAGAAAAAAATTTCAACCACTTCTATATTCTCGCGGCGCGTTATAGACATGTGCCTGACCTAATCTCCCTCGCGGTGAACTTCACAGGCACGACTCTCTGCATCAAATCGACGGCACAACCGTCGACTCTGGCCTCCGTCGACTTTCCAGACTCGATTGAAGCCTCACTCTCTCCAGATCGAAGATCCGATGACTCCTACAGCGGTGAATTTGGTTGAACACGAAGGTCAGATGATTGCGTCTCCTCCAGCCATTGTTTCCCCTCCTGCATCTGGGCCTCTCGCCGTCAAAGAAGACGCATGTGATATCACCGTAGAAGAAGAAGCAGTTGATGAACATGAGATTGATGAAGAAGCGCCTGATGATGATTCAGAAAAAGGTCCCACCTTTGTTCGATCCTTGGGTGTGTGGTCAAAGCCACTTCATTTCACGCCATCACCGACTCCTCCAGAACCTGCAACTCCAAGGTTCGAAGCTTTCAAGATGCTACAAAGTCAAATAGACTCATTCTGGCTTTCGATTGGTGAAACTATTGTCAATGGTTCCAAGAAGAAGGGTCGGGTGACAGTTTCTAAGAAACTAGTGACGCAAATGGGGGTAGATAAAATCCCACCTCCCGCTCTCAAGGAAGATGGAAGTCTTCGGTTCCCATGGGCTGCCAGAATGAACCAATCTTCTAGGAACTTATTTCGTGCAACTGAGCCGACGTTTCGTCTAGATGGAACCCCACAAGTGACTATTCCCTCTAAGGTACTTAAGTTAGGACCTGAGAATAAGGAAGAGTATGTTGTGATATATTGTGGGACAGTTTCATAGGTGTTCTAGCCCGCCTGGAGGTCTTATTCATGCTGTGTTGAATAGGTTATGGGGTCGAGAATGTAGGATAAGCTGTCGGAAGATAGGGGACTCCACTTTTTTATTTCATATCCCACATGAAAATACTCGTAAGTGGATTATCCAGCGAGGTGTGTGGCACGTCGATGATTGTCTCCTCTTTGTATCTCCTTGGAATCCAGTAACCTCTTTCAAAATCCCTGAGATTTCTACGCTACCGGTATGGGTCACTCTTAAGAACATCCCAGATTCATGCTTCTCTAGGTTAGGCATTAGCCACATAGCATCGGGTTTGGGGGAACCGATGTTAACACACAAGCCACGCTTAGATCCAACACTTATGGGAGAAGTAAAAAAATTAGTGGAAGTTAAGTTGGATAAACCATTCCAAAAGCTAATTGCTCTTGATGACAAGCAAGGCAATATTTTTTTTAGTAGAGGTTGAATACTCTTGGATTCCTACCGCTTGTGATAGATGTGGAGCACTAGGCCATAAGGAGAAAAGGTGCCTACATCCTCCTAATCCTCGTGATGCTGCTCCTGTTACTAAGGAACCTCTTGACAGTAATGAAAAGATCCCGGTGGTTGATATAATTACTTTGGTACAGAACTCAGCCAATACACTTGTGGACCATTTGGACCGTAAATCATGCTCCCCACTTGCTCACCAAGCGCATGAGACTCTAGGAGAGTCTTCGATTGCAACACCTTCCGAGGTGGCTATTGCCACTCCATTCACCGAATCGCATGAGGTACATTCTACCCCTTGCTCAGAGATTGATGTCACTATCCCTACATTAGCAGCAGCAAGTGTTGCTCTCTCTTATTCACCTATTATGGAAGTCATTCCATCACAATCTATCATTTCAGAGGACCCTGAATCTTTTGTAAATGAGCAACAAATTGTCCACACAGCTCAAACCACCCACATTTCACAACAATTCTATAGGGAATCGGAGACCCCGATAACTTATGAGAAAGGATCTGGTTTTGAGGTGGTTGGAGCGTCCTCTAGTTATAATACAACTAGAGGTGGGAGGGCAATAAAACCAACACAAAAACTGCAAGAAATGGAATGGACGAACGTCGGTGGAAGAGGTAAAAAAGGTCGTCGTGGCCGAGGTTACAACAACCACTAATTTATACATTTCTGTTTCTTTTCTCTTAAGATTTGTTTGTGGATCTTCATCTAGGGTTCTTTAACTCTATGCTTGTCGAAAACTTTTAAAAACTTATGAGCTAAAACTCATACTTGTATTTCTTTTCCGCATTTTAATTGAAAGCCTGTTACAAAAAAAAAAGAAAAGAAGATATAAAGAAACCAGTACCGGCTCTAGAGGTGTGCAAGGCGTGCAAATGCATAGGGCCCTACATTTTTGGTCAACCTTTCTTTACTTGGTCTTAAATTTTTAGTCTTTACATTTTGGCCAATATTTACTTATTCTCTAGAGTCCTAAATTTTTAGTCTTTACATTTTTAGTCAACATTTTTTATTTTAGGCCCTAAATTTTTAGGTTTTACATGGGTTTAAGTTTCAAATTTATATTCACTAATTTAGAAAAAGATAGCATAGGGCCCAACAAATTTTTGAGCCGGCCCGAAAGAAACACATGTCAAAATTGAAAATTTAAAAGAGATTATAAGATCTTTTTTTTGTTGGGGAATATAGAAAAAAAGGGAGATAACAGAGGGTTGAGTACGAAGGTTGTAAAGAGAGGGTGGAGTCTCCTCTGTTTTTGGGGTTATACGCTCTGTTTCTGTTGTTTCCACAGGGCATTACTCGGTTTGTTGTGTTGGTTGTCTGTATGGCAACGATGAAATATAAAAGGAACTTTGGAAAGAAAAAAAAACAGAGGGTTATAAAACAAGAGGAAAACAGTTTGAAATCGTGGAAATGAAATTTTCTGAATGTGAATGAAATATCAAGATATAATTGCTAAAAATTAGGGATGAAAAAGAATTATTTTCAATCAATTTTTTTTAAAGTGTTTTCCATTTGTCAAAATTTGATTAGCAATGTGACTTGTGCTTTAGTATAAAAAGATGATTAGCAATGTGACTTGTGCTTTAGTATAAAAAAGATCAGGAGAAAGAAATGCAAACAAACTGATCAGCCATTTTGTTTCATTACCTCACGTATGAAGACTTACTTGAAGAAAAAGAAGAAGCTAATCGTTGAATCTCAACAAGTTATTTTGGGATAAATTAAGATAGTCTTTCGTGATCTTTACATGCAAGTGGAAGCTATCCATGAAAAAAAAAAATGAAAAATCAGAAGTTTGATATGAATAGAGAAACAACGACACAGTCGAGCTATATGCTCTTATGATGTGTTAATAGACCACCTAGTCCGAATGTCCAAAAAGACAAAACTGTCCCAGCTGGAAACGTGTTCTTTGAACAACAAAGATAGAATTTAGAGGCGTAGGGCAACAGATTCTTCCCAATTTTCTTCAGATGTAAGAATTTATAACGATGAACAAAAATGTAAGAATGAAGTCTAAATAAATTGGTAACAAAAGCAAGCCCTTGCCTACCAGAAGTTACCGCAAGAGCACTCACCGTTCCGGAAATGATGAAACCTCTTTCTGTCTCTCAAGACAATGTCACGCTGCACCACACGCGACAAGTACACAAAGAAGTTATGACAATCACCACAAGTCCTCAAGTTCTTGAACACCCTAATCGCTCGTCCCGGAGGAAGTTTCATCAACCCAAACGCAACCGCAATCTTCTCGCTGTGAGTAATCAACATATCTTGCTTGTGACCATCAGACTCCACGTCGTGCAACACAAAGTTCGTGTCCGGTACGTACCCGAATCTCCTCATCTCTTTCCCCAGCTCTTTAAGATAATTGTAAACAGCTTCTGCCTCTGGATGTGAGGTATCATCCACCAGAAATTTATGCACCTGCGTCTCCACCTCAATCCAGCTACAAGCCAGTTCCTTTTTAACTCCTCGATCCCGCATTAGTTTACGCACCCTCGCCGCTTCCTCCCATTTGCCAGTAGCTGCGTACATGTTCGATAAGAGCATGTAGGTCCCGTCATGTTCCGGTATGAGTTCAAAGAGTTTCTCCGCAGCTATGATCCCTAGCTCCATGTTTCCATAGACTCTACAACCCGAGAGAAGAGCTTCCCATATCTGTGCAGTAGGCTCAAAAGGTAACGATTTGATTACACTCTCCGCTTCGGAGAATCTCCCAGACCGACATAGCAAATCTATCAGCCTCGAGTAATGATCTGCACCTGGAGGTATACAGTAAACAGTCTCCATCGAATCAAAATATTCACGTCCCTTGTCTACTAAACCAGCGTGGCTACACGCTGTCAAAACCGTAAGAAACGTAATCCTATCAGGCTTTATCCCTTCCTTCAACATCTCCTCATACACACCCACCGCTTCAGCACCGTGTCCATGCTGTCCCAGTGCAGCAATCAAGGCATTCCAAGAAACCGAGTCCTGACACGGCATAGTTATAAACACCCGCCGAGCTTCCTCCACAACCCCGCATTTCGCGTACATTGTAATAAGCGCGTTTGCAGCAGAGAGGCTCGAGTCAAACCCAATCTTAACCAGCTGAGCGTGGAACTGCTGCCCGTTGCAATAAGCTCCAAGAACAGCGCACGACTTGATCACCCCCGAGAAGGCGAAATCGCAAGGCTCGAAACCTTCTTTCCTCATACAAGAGAACAGCCTCAAACCTTCTTCTCCAAACCCATTGTCCGCTAACCCCGAGATCATTATCATCCACGTCAAGATGTTCTTCTCTTCCATCTCCTTGAAAAGCATCTTCGCCTCGCCTATGTGTCCAGAGCTAACGTAACCCGATAACAAAGCGTTCCAAGAAACCAAGTCTTTCGCCGGCATTTGATCGAAAATGGCCCTCGCCTCGACAAACTTATTACATTTATAGTACAACGAAACCAAAGAGTTGTCGAGATGAAACGAGAAATCCCCCCTTCTCAACGCATAGGCATGGACTTGCTTCCCCACCTGAAGCAATCCGGAAGTGGCACACGCCCTTATCACGCTAGGATAAGTAAACGCATCAAGCTCAATTCCGTTTGAAACCATCCTTCTAACCATCTCCAACGCCTCTTGATGCAACCCTCTATGAACATAACCAGAGATCAAAGCGTTATAAGCAACCAGCTTCATCCCCTCGTCCATGTGTTCAAGCAACTCTAGTCCTGAATCGAAAAAACCCTTCTTTACATAACCAGTCATCATACTCGTCCACGACCTCTCATCTTTCTCAGTGATCTCATCAAACACTCTCCTCGCCGAGTTTAAAAGATCACACTTTGAATACAAAGAGACCAGAGCGTTCATAACAGAAGTGATACTCCCAGCTCCGGACTTTATAGCTGCGGCATGAAACTGCACACACTCTTTCTCCTCTTCGACAACATGCGCCAAACCAGCAAGAACACTCGCGAAAGTGAAGTTATCCGGTCTGAACCCTTCGCGCCTCATCTCGCGAAACATGTTCACGGCGGAGCACCCGTCGTGGCTGTGCGCGAAGCCGGTGATCATCGCGTTGTACATTATAGTATCTCGCATAGACAATGGAGTCTCCTCGAAGACGGAGCGAGCGAGGGAGATGTCACCGGAGTCGCAGTAGCCGGAGACCATGGTGGTTCTGGCGATTTTATCCGGTTCGGGGATTTCGTCGAACAGGTGGCGCGCGTAACGGAGCTCAGAAGATTTGCAGTAGACATCGATCAGACGGTTGAGGATGTGGGCGCGTGGCTGGAATCCGAAGGTGATGAAGTTGGCGTGGATGGCACGTGCGAGTTGGAGAGACGTTCGTCGGAGAGGGAAGCAGAGGGTGAGGTTCGCGGCGTAGCGGTTGGCTATGGTTCGGATGAGTTCTTGATTCGGTTGCATTTCAATGTTTTGTGGTTCGGTTTACCAATCTACTTTTTTTATACCAGACATATCCGGTTAACGTAAAACCAAATCAATCATATATCTATACTTAACTTTTGATGCTCCATAGAGCGTCCACATCAACGAAAAAAATTCTCCCAAAAAATGACACGTGGCATTATTATTCAAAAAATAGAAAATAAATAATAAATAAATTTGTAATATAAGGAAAAATAAATAATATGTAAATAAATAAACAAAAATATTGCATTAAACTAATAAGCAAATATACAATATAAGGAAAATAAATTATAAGTAAATATACAATTAAAAAACGTCCACATCAGCGAAAAAAATTCTCCCGAAAAATGACACGTGGCATTATTATTTAAAAAAATAGAAAATAAATAATAAATAAATTTGTAATATAAGGAAAAATAAATAATATGTAAATAAATAAACAAAAATATTGCATTAAACTAATAAGCAAATATACAATATAAGGAAAATAAATTATAAGTAAATATACAATTAAAAAACGTCCACATCAGCGAAAAAAATTCTCCCGAAAAATGACACGTGGCATTATTATTTAAAAAAATAGAAAATAAATAATAAGTAAATTTTTAATATAAGGGAAAATAAATAATATGTAAATAAATAAACAGAAACATTGCATTAAACTAATAATTAAATATAAAATATAAGGAAAAAATAAATTATAAGTAAATATATAATTAAGAAATAAAAAACCAAATTAAACATATATATGAAAAATGTATACTAGAATAAATAATAACTAAATACACAATATAAGAAATAGAAATATAATATTAAATATTTATCGTAATATTAGAATAAATAAATATAAAATATAAAAAAATAAATAATAAGTAAATATAGTATATAAGAAATAAAAATATTACATTAGATATATATCGTAATATTATCATTGATATAAAAGCAAGAAATTTAGAATAAATAAATATACAAAATAAGAAAAGATAAACATTAAGTAAATATACAATATAAAAAATGGAAAAACTAAATTAAACATATATCTGAAAAATGTATACTTAAATAAATAATAAGTAAATATACAATATAAAAATATTACATTACAATAAGTAAATATAATATAAAACATAAAAAAATAATAAGTAAATATATAATATAAGAAATACAAAAAATATATGAGATAAATGAAATAATTTATAAAATTAATGTAGTTTGTAATTAATACTAAATTGAAAGTATGTATAAATTGCATCAACATTTTAAAATAACACTCTTTGTTATAATAAGGAAAAATGTCAAAATAATAAATATACAATATAAGAAATAGAAACAATAAGTAATTATATAATATAATAAATATAAATATTATATTAAAAATATATCTTAATATTACCATTTGATAAAAAAACTAGAATAAGTAAATATACAATATAACAAAAATAAGCAATAAGTAGAAATATAAATATCACATTAAACCTCTATCATAATACTATTATTTGATATAAAAGGAAGAAAATTAAAATAAATAAATATACAATATAAGAAAATAAACAATAGGTAAAATACAATTAAGAAATTAAAAAACTAAATTAAACATCTCTCTGAAAAAAAATGTTTAGTAAAATGAATAATAAGTAAATATACAATTTAACAAATAGAAATATTATATTAAACATCTATCGTAATATTAGAATTAATAAATATACAATATAAGAAAAATACACAATAAGTAAATATACAATATTATAACTAAAAAAACTAAATTAAAAATCAATCTGAAAAATGTATAGTAAAATAAATAATAATTAAGTATATTTATTTTGATAACAGTAATTAAGTATAATAAATAAAAATATTACATTAAACATCATAACATTAGAATAAAAAAAAGTAAATATACAATATAAGAAAAAATAAATAATAAGTAAATATACAATATAAGAAATAAAAACTAACATCAAACATCTATGTGAAAATGTATTTTTTTACATTTTTATTATTTACAAATACTTTTATAAGTAAATATATATCCAATATATGAAGAAATGAATAGTAAGTAAATATGCAATATAAGAGATAGAAATGTTACATATTATAATAAGTAAAAATATAAGAAAAAATAAATAATTAGTAAATATAGTATATAAAAAATGAAAATATTACATTAAATATATATCATAATATTATCATTGATATAAAAGGAAGAAATTTAGAAAAAGTAAATATACAAAATAATAAAAGATAAATAGTAAGTAAATATACAATATAAAAAAAATTATACATCTATCTCAAAAATGTATAGTTAAATGGAAAATTTATAGTTAAATAAATAATAAGCAAATATACAATATAAGACATAGAAATATTACATTAAATATCTATTGTAATTTTACCATTTAATATAAAAGCAAAAAAAAATAGAATAAATAAATATACAATACAGGGAAATTCCTTAAGATGGTCAGTTTAAGTTTTTGTCCCAAAATAGCCTTAATAAGAAAAATGACCTAAAGAAGTTTTATTAAAGAGTAAAAATACTTTTATACCGTAGGGTTAACTAATCTAGATTTAGGGTTTAGAGTTAAGGGTGGGGTTTTGAGGATATGATTTCAAATTAAAAAAAAAAATTAAAATTAAAATTTTCAAAATAAAAAGTGGCTATTTTGGTCATTTTACTTATTCAATGTTATTTTTGTGACAAAAACTTAAAATACAATTTGAGAGAGATGTCCTACAATATAAGAAAAACTAAATAATAAGTAAATATACGATATAAGAAATGAAAAACTATATTAAACATTTATCTGAAAAATGTATAGTTTTCAGTTTTTTCCTAAGGAAATATATATTCACACAAACATACAATTCAGAATTTTGTTGTTCTTCGTAATACAATGTAAAAAAAACTATATAGTTAACATTTGAAAATCAAAATAGCTCCGCACGTAGTGCGGATTAACTCCTAGTACAATACTAAAAGGAGCATATACTGATCAGAGAGCATGTCCACGTAGGACATTAAAATCATCCAATCAGGAGAGTCGTTTTTGACACATCAGCAAGACCTTAGAAATGTGGGCTTCGTTTTTTTTAATCTGATTTCTTCTTTGGGCTTTTTATGTTTTGTCTATCAAAGCCCAGATGTCATCAGAGTTTTTTTTTTTTTTTTTCACGATCAGAAGAGTGTGGCCGTGACTCTTCACATCTCACCACCTCCGGCAGTGTCTCTGTAACGGCCTGAGTTATCGTCACCTGAATACATTAATCCATTCATTTACGTCTTATAAATCACTCATCCCACTCTCTCGAATTAAATCGACCATAGCATCCTCCAATGTAACCGAAGACTCACTTATTAATGTATTGTTGCTTAGAATGAACATTCCCACCGAAACGAAATCCAAAGACTTCTCTCTTTCAAGCATCAAATCCATCAATGGCAAATTCATTTGCTCTTCTTCTCGCCAATTCGAAAGCTGGACCCAGTTCACCGCTGAGGTCCGTCTGCTCATATTCTTGGTGTCGACATGTTCCTCCTTGACGAGCAGGTAACTACGGTGAGAAACCACCGTGATTTATTAGTTTTGTACGTATTTAACAATTTTGATAGTCCGATCATATTATTGGTTTGTCAAACCGATGAACCTAAGCATTGATTCTCAGGTTACAGAGAGCTGCTCACTTAGGATTGAATCAGCGCGAGGATGTCATCGACGTTTATACGAAGGGGCTTGATATCGATCCAAACAACGTAGCTTTATAATTATGTTTGGCAGATGCTCAAGGCTTTGCGTCGAGTCCACACACCATCTTGAATCCGTTTGGGGATGGTTCCAATGGCTAGAGATGTCGGAGAAACTAACGGCTGAATATTCAGCTAGAGGTTTTTTTTTTTACGCAGCCTGATTTCGTTAACAATTGGTAGATGGTGATGCAACCTCTTAGAGATTTGTTGAATGTTCATTTTAGGACTCAGGCGGGTGAAGCAGCGGCGGATCAGGAGGATAAGATGGTTGTGCCGCCAAGGAAGGAGCATGGAGTAGAGAAGAAATAAGACCCGGAGCATGAACCTGGGCCGAACTTTGGAGAAGAAAAGGTAAAGCTTTAAACAAGAATGGGGAATTCTACATACAAGGACGTCAAAACAATATCAGGAATTACTCAGCCATGGAAACTGATGATGAATAAATCTCTTTATCACAAATCGTGCTGCTGTTCATCTGGAGATGGCAAAGGTATAATATTTATGTATATGTGTATAGTTTTCTCTATATTAGTCTACAGTTTTTATGTGATTTACTTGGTACGTGGTTGAGTCTAAATGTGTTCATGTTTGATTCAGTATTATGCGTGAATCAATATATAGTTTTTATGTATATTAGTCTATATTGATTTGTTTGGTACATGGTTGAGTGTTAATATGATCATGTTTGAATCAGTAGGATGAGTGAAGTATAGTTTCATTTGTATTAGTCTACAGTGATTTGCTTGGCACGAGGTTAAGTCTAAATGTAAATGTGCTTGATTCAGTATGATGAGGGCATCAAGGATTGTGATAAGGCTGTTGAACGAGGTAGAAAGTTTAGTTCAGGTTACAAGTTGGCAGCTAAAGCTTTGACTAGGGAGTGAACAGTTCTGGGGAAGATGGAAAAAGTCTCGAGAGACTATGAACCTGTGATTGAGTCTTACCATAAAGTTCTTACGAAGCACCGCAACCGAGACGTGTTGTGTAAGTCAAAAAAACATGTTTTACGTGTTGGTCGGCATGGACGGTTACGACATGGACGGTGAGCTGAAATTGTTGACGTTGGTTTTGTCAAAGATTGTGAGTTCACCAAACACCTTCTTCATGCTTATAAAAAGAGAGCTAAGGAGAAGAAGAAATGCATCCCAAAACAAGAAAACAGAAAGAGAACGAGAACGAGAACGAGAGAAGAGAAGAGAAAGAAGAGAAGAAGAAGAAGTTTTTTTTCTCACAAAAAAACTTCTTTAAGAAATTACGAGTAATTTCTGAGTGTATTTGTGATCGAGGTGTGAGTTGTGAGCTTGTAAAATTTCTCTGGTTGATAATAAAAGATCTGTAGCAGGTCCGGAGACGTAGGCAACATTGGCCGAACTCCGTTAACAATTTTGTGTGTGCTTCTTTCCCGCTCCCATAAATTTCGGTTTACCGCAAAATTTGACCGCATATTTCCTAACAACTGGTATCAGAGCTTGAGTTACGGTGATCGGTCAAATTTTTTGCGGAGTTACTATTCACGTGAACAGTAATTCGTGAATAGTGATTTTTTTGTCGGTAACATCCGTTTGTCGACGTAGGTGTTCTAATACACGGTGGTTCCAGAAACGATGGAAGGCGAAGACGGTTCGGCGCACAGTATCGGGAAATTTGACGGTACAGATTATGCATTTTGGAGAATGCAAATTGAAGATTATCTGTACGGAAAGAAGCTTCATCAACCGCTGAGCAAGAAGCCTGAGAAGATGGATCAGGATGAGTGGGAGCTCCTTGACAGACAAGTTCTGGGTGTTATAAGGTTAACACAGTCGAAAAACGTTGCTCACAACGTTGCGAAGGAGAAGACCACAGAAGGGCTCATGAAAGTTCTCTCTGATATGTATGAGAAACGTACGGCAAACAATAAGATATTTCTCATGAAGAAACTCTTTCATTTGAAGATGGAAGAAGGTGGCCTGGTTGCCGC
>NC_027750.1:50423297-50423525 GCF_000695525.1 Brassica oleracea var. oleracea | reverse complement strand
TGCTTTCAACGTGGAAAACAGAGGGAGAAACCCAGATAGAAATAACCGGAGTAATGGCAGATCGAAGTCAAGGAATGGACGGGGTCAGTCCAAATTCCGACAGCCTGCAAAGTGCTGGATTTGTGGAAAGACAGGTCACATTAAGAAGAATTGCCGAGCACCACCGAAGAAGGAAGACAACACTAGAGGCGGAGCCAATGTAGTGACACGTGAAATCGCTGATGCATT
>NC_027750.1:50422351-50422581 GCF_000695525.1 Brassica oleracea var. oleracea | reverse complement strand
AGGAGCATGAGATTGCACTGTGGATTGCCAAAGACGTTTTGGGCAGATGCAATCAATACCGCAGCCTTCTTAATAAACAGAGGACCGTCTGTACCGTTGGAATTTAAGATCCCTGAAGAATTTTGGAGTGGAAAGAAAGTAAATCTTTCTTATCTAAAAGTTTTCGGATGCTTAGCTTATGTTCATATTGATGATGCTGCAAGAAGTAAACTTGACTCGAAGTCTAAGAA
>NC_027750.1:50421599-50422208 GCF_000695525.1 Brassica oleracea var. oleracea | reverse complement strand
CAAGGATAAGCTAAGAGAAGGCTCGGAGAAGAAAGAGCCTGGAGCTGCTGACTTAGAAGATATCATGACACCGGAGTTGCCACAGGATACCGCAACAGCAGAAGAAGAAATCTCTCAAGACGAGAGTGGTGAGGCTGAAGAAAGTGAGCTCACCGTCCATGCCGTCACCGTCCATGCCGTCACCGTCCATGCCGACCAAGAAGCAAATAAATTAATTCAAACAATCAAATATGGAAGCCTTTGTACACAACAGTGACGTACATAAGATGATTAGAATTGACTTTAAGTCTTTTGGATTCTTTTTGATCGCTTAAGTGTGATGTTTCCCAGCATCATGATATTCATGCTCCTTGAAGAACTCATTACCTGTATTACAAACACGGCAGGGTGTTAGTAAACTCTCTTTACCAAGATATTATTGCAAAACCAAAATAGCTTTCTCATGCTCCACCCCACCAATACTGGGATCAAATTACTCTTCATCTGCCAACTCTCTCAGCCTACTTTAGCCACTTCAACATGTTAGGAAATATGCGGTCAAATTTTGCGGTAAACCAGAATTTATGGGAGCGGGAAAGAAGCACACACACAAAATTGTTAACGGAGTTC